>NC_081421.1:31536529-31836529 GCF_949786415.1 Peromyscus eremicus
ATGATAGGAAGTATTTTACAGATTTCTTGATTGACGGACTTCACAGAAATTCACAAAAATTCACACTAAATTCCCACTACTAAAACTCATAATGACACATTGAAAATCTGTTTTTTGAAAGAAATACAATTATATAAATTTCTCCTCACTTTCTTCCTCTGGCCTCTCCCAGCTACCTTTCCTCAAACCCCTCCCATGTTCCCACTCTCAATTTGATAGCCCCTTTTCTTTGATTATTATTGTTACATTCATACACATGTATGTATGTATGTTTATTTTTACATATGTATGTATATATATGTGTGTGCACAGATTAGTTTAAATACAACCTGCGGAGTCTGCTTTTGTTGTGTGCATATGGTTTAGGGCTGACTACTATGCATTGAACATAGTACTGCAATTCTAGCAAGGTTTCCCAGGGCTGCTCAGGTCAGGGTCCTTACAAAAGAATCTACAACTGTAACTTTGTTAGACCAGCATAATTCCTTACTACAATCTAAATCTTATCCTTATATCCACAGATAAGTGAAGTTCTCACCCCTCACCAAATGAACACTGTCAGAGAAAAACACAACTGAGCACAATGCAGAGATCAACAGATTGTAGGGGAGTCCCAACCCCAAGTGGATATATCTACACCATAGCTCCTGCATCTACTCAAGGAACAATTGTGGGGGAGTCCCAACCCCATGGATACATCTACATCATAGCTCCTGTATCTACTGCTCAAGGAGCATTGTGGGAAGAGGGTGGGGGAGATTTCAAGAGCATTTTAAACATGGAAGGAGGAAAAAAAATCTTAAGGGACCCACTGGTAGACAAAAAACTACCAACTAATAAATGACGTCCTGGGAGAAAGAGAATTAGCCTATCCAGGATGAAACTCCTTATTGATTGTCCCAATTTTCATAATTGGGGCAAAAACATAAAAAAACCCACAGACTCAAATTGGAGGCCCTGACTAAACACCAGAGATTATTACACAGATAATTTGTAGGATGTTAGAAAACACTGAAAGTTTATTTCCATGGGTCTCCTTTTCCTTAATCTACTTTTCTGAATGATCAGAAACAGGTGTTGACTTCTTAGAAAGTAAAGTTTTGCTGAAGAGAAGTAAATGTGGAAAAGTTCCCTCCGTTTTCTTGAAACTTACTGAATGAGAATTATGGCTGTGTGTCCTGGAAGACATTTGATGCTCTCTTTGTGGTTTTAATGAGGGCCACACTATTTAGTTAAGTACTGAAAGCTATAGAACTCCATGACTTTCCATGACTTCAGTTATCTGTTTAGAATCTTCATGTTTTTTCCATATTCATGCACCCTCTGCATTTTATACAACCCAAACATTGTCATCAAACAAACTCATAGATTTTACTTAAATAAACTTAGCCTCATTCTAAAGTAAGAGAAAAGCCACAGCTCTATAATGTTCCAGTGTAAGTATTTCTAACATATACTATCGTGAACACATAATTATAATAAAATATTCTGGTCCATTTACCATCCTGCATGCAACCACTATATAAACTTAGGCTTTGCATGCTATAATCTTTGTGTGAAAAAAAGAGAAATTTTGGATAATTCAAAGTATCAATGCAATTTTATCTTGCACCATTTCATGGCACACAATGGGACTTTGTTAATGGAATGATATCAAGTAGGGAGGGCCATAATCTTATTTTGATACACTTGCCATTTTCATGAGTTGACCTGAAGATGTAGGTGGTGAAGGTGCTTGATATGAAGTGATCTCATCTGACAGAGATAACTAATATATTTGAGTGATAAAGCTGGTTCAGATTAATTTTTGACAGGTGTGTGTTACATGCAGAAAACAGGAGCATGATAGAGATTAATAAACAGGATATACTATAAAGTAAACAGGTTTTCAGATATAGAGGAGAGATGATCTGATGAGAAGAAGATTCCATTGTCTCAAACTCACTGACAGTAGATAACAAAACAGATTTGCTAGGCAATACATACAAATTGAGTTCCAGTGTGATACCCTCAGCACAGTAGTTTGAAACAGCATGCAGTTCAGAAAGTTAACTAGTTTTCTGTTAATTAGGCGTTATCTGCATCTGGAATGCTGTGTTCAAGCCTTAGGATGTCATCAGCTTTGTTTCTGTCATATTAAAGACAGCTGGAAGAACTGGATATTCTGAGTCTAAGGAAGATAATTTCAAGTCGGGTATGATGGCTACTTTTGCATATTGTCCTAACTGAATTAGGGATGTCCAGATAGCTGATAAAACATTATTCTGATGTGTAGGTATGAAGGCATTTTAAGCCTTTGAAACAGTAAACCAAGTAGAGGTCTTTCTTAACCATCCCCCATGATGTGGTGTGGTGTGGTGTGATGTGATGTGATGAGTGTGTGTGTTGTGTGTGTGTGTTGTGTGTGTGTGTGTGTGTGTGTGTGTGTGATCAACTTGCTGATGTCATGAATAGAACAAACTGGTGTGACATAGATATTTGTCTTCAGCTTAACAGGTGCCATATATCCTCTGCCCTCAACATAGGTGCTTCTGGGTTCTCATGTTTTCAGGCACAGAAGTAGCTACACCACTGGCATTCCTAGTTCTACATCTTGCAGAAAACAAATGGACCTCCCAAAGACACACATACAGGGTATATAGAATGTGTATAATACATAAGGTTAATATATAGTATACTTTTTAACACCCCAAGGAATATAAACATATATCCTGTGTGCTGTTTCTTTGGAGAACCCTAACGTTTTAAGTTTGTTCTCTCTCTCTCTCGTCTCTCTCTCTCTCTCGTCTCTTCTCTCTCTCTCACTCTCTCTCCTCTGTATACATTAGAGATATAATGTATGTTTAACTACTCTTGTCTCTACCTTCTCTGATCTTCATCTTACTTCTGTCAACATCCCATATCCCTACAAGTCTGTTTCCCACATTCGTGTCTTCATTTTGTTTTGTTGAACCATGGCTTTTAACTAGGGTCATCTCTGTGAACATAGGTTTGGAACCAACATTGAACCTGGTGTGAGTTCACCATTGGGTATGCAACCCAAGACAATGACTGTGTTTCCTATAGAAATCTTCCAATAGTTCAGGCAGGGAGGGGAAATAAAATGGGAATGTGGGTATGAACTGAATACAGGCAAAGAACTGACTGTCTGAGAGACAATAAACCAAGTATGGAAAGGACAGAAGTGGCAGGCAGACAGAAGGGAAGGCAGTGTGAACAAAGGAAACAGAGTGCCCTAATCCATCAGTGACTGCTGACCAGGCCAAGATATGTATGTTGTCCCACTGTGGGCAATGACAACTGTTGTGGGATTGTGTGTTTCTGTGGCTTATCATGCTCAGAAAATGGCATTTCTCAGCTCTCCCTATTTTGTAGCTCTTATTTATTTTCTGCCCTTGTTCTATAGTGTTCCCTGAACCTTGGAGGCAGTGGTTAAATGTCCTATTTATGGACAAATATTCAACTTTCACATATTCTCACTACCTTGAGTAACCATGAGTCCTTGCATTCACTGACATGCACTACAAAGAGAAACTTTTCTGATCAAGGCAGGGAGTAGCATTTGTCTCTGAATATAAACATAAATATTTGGAAGTCAGTTTGGTGCCATGCTAATTTAGTTGAACAACAGAAGTTCTCCTCTAGAGCCTGTTGTTTTGGAATATTACTTTGACTATGTAAAGATGTGTTACATTTGTTTATGCTACATTTGTTTAACTATGTAAATATGTGTTGCATTGTCTGCCTAAGGCACCTGATTATTCTAATAAAAAGCTGAATGGCCAATAGCTAGGCAGTAGAGGGATAGGTGGGGGCTGGCAGGCAGAGAGAATAAGTAAGAAGAGGAATCTAGGCTCAAGAGAGAAGGGAGAATAGAATGAGAGAGAAAGTGAAGAAGACACTGGGGCCAGCCAGGCAGCTGCCAGACAGACAGATATGGAGGAAGCAGTGGAAAGTAGAACATACAGAATGAAAGAAAGGTAAGAAACCACTGAGGCAAAATGTAGATGAAGAGGAGCAGGTTAAATTAAGTTATAAGAGATAGATAAGGCCGAGCATTCATTACTGATAAATAAGTCTCCATGTCTTGATTTGGGAGCTGGTTGGTGGTCCAAGAAAGCCTGCTACATTTGGTGTTCCAACATGGGGTTTGAATTTTCATATAGGGCCTGAGATAGCTAGGAAAAAACAAGTAAACAAAAAATGGATATGGCTCCTTTAAGAGGCTCTACCATACAGTAAGTTGGTAGAGTAAGCTTGAGTAGCCAGCATGTTTAAGTAGAAAAAACAAGCTAAGTAAAAAACATCTACCACAGTGCAGACACTGACTGCCTAGAGCTGGGGCAGTTGAATGCAGCTCCTCCTTAAATGCTTAAACGGGCTTAAGGCTCAGCTCTCATGGACCCGGGGAGGGGCCGGAGCCAGCCACCCAAGCCGTGGTAGAGGGTCTAGCTGACACTTAGCAGTTTAAGATTTGGCCCATGTGATCAGAAAAGGGCTAGAGACATGCAATAAAGACAGGTACAGATTGGGGAAAAAATCCTCTAAACAGGTAACAGTGTGTTTAAAAATGTGTGTAGGCTTAAGAAAGAAAAGAAAATGGGTATAACAGTCATAGGAAAAAATAATTTAAACGTAATAGTAAAATCTTTAAAGAAAGAGTAAAGTAATATAAAAGAAAAAATACATGTAAAGATAAAAAATACAAAGGGAGTCTGGATCCTGTATAGTGTGTGGTGTTAACTTTGAATTTTTTGGATGCTGATGAGTGAATGAAAGCTGCTGAGAGACACTGGATTGTAAAAGGGAATGCTGAATTAAACTAGCCTAGACACTTTAGGAATGCCTTACTTTAAAATAGGAGTCAGAAAATGTGTTGGAGAAGAGGTTATGGTTATGGTTTTGTTTCCACAGGAAACAAAGGTTCTGGAGTCCTTCAAGGTTAATAGAGATCAAGTTTGATTAGTAGATACCTCCTGAAAATCTTGGCTACAGCCATAAAGAAATGAACCAAGAAAAGCTACAAGAGAGGTGACATATATGCTGATCTCTTGACGTGGGAACAGATCTGAGACAGGACAACAAATGTTATAACTAGTTTTCCTAAGAGTTGACCATTATCTCAATTTTTTCAGGGGTTCCCTAAAGATGCCACTGTCCACAGACAACAGGAAGCAGTCTAGAGAACACAATGCCCACATTCCCAACAGGTAGGGTGAATGGTTTTGGTCATGGATGGATTATGGATGTTTGTCATCCTTTAAGTGGGGATATAGGAATACAGGATAAAAGCTACTATTAATCTCAAATATTTTACATTGGTATGGATTTTTGTATATTGATATAAATTTAAGGTTATTTCTGTTAGAACATACTCCATATATGTTTCTACTCTTGTTTAAGACATTTTGATATATTGACAAGAAATTTAAGTCACATTTGTTATACTGTATGTATGTTTTTAGTTTTATTGGGTATTGTGCTTATGTAGTTCATTTAAAAATGTAATGTATAATTTAGAAATACAGATTAGTAGTCATTCATCTATAATAATTAAACTTATAGTGTATTTTAGGTATGTTTTCAAGGTTAAACATAGATATATTTTAGATAGATAGGTGATCTTCAAACTCTTCAGAGACCTAGAGAATGTGGTCTAGATATTTAATAACCTAAGGCATTTCATGACAGTGAGACATGTCTGCTCCTGTATCACCAATCTACTTTATAAAAGGATGATGGGCATTGAAGAACCTTTATAAGGAGTTTGACTTCATTGTGGCAAAGCTACCTATTTTGGCAAGAAACTGTTCTTGCCTTGACTGCTGATAGTATGCTGTCCAAACTGGACAAGTGAGACACAAATGAAAGTGACTGTTGAAGTTTACCAAAACAAGGTGGGACAGTCCTTCAAAATTCCTGCTTCATAGAAACATCTTCCAAATATTCTAGACCTGCAGGCTGAAGATGGATGCACCAATGTTTTCAGAGGAAATTTCTGTGACTGTCCAGGCAGCCAGATGTCTCTGTCTTTTTTATAGTTTTGGGAGTGGCTTGCACAGCACTTTCTGTTTACTCAGGTAATATTATATCCTTCTGGGGTCTTTGATGGAGTTGAGGACTAGATTAGTTACAGTTTTCCTTAGTTATGACAGAAGGTAAATTTGGTACAAAGTTTTGGATTAATCAAGATAGGGATAGATAATAGAGTGATTTCTCTGAATTTGTCAAGTACTAATGGACCAGATATTATAAGTGTAATTCTTAGTTGATAACTGTTCTTATCTCATATAGTTTTACTATGTTAAAGTTAAAAACCCTTCCTTTTAATTTAGATAAAAGGGAAAATGTTACAGAATATGACTTTAACTAGTAATGATGTGTTACATTTGTTTAGATTGTGGAATATGACCATAACTATGTAAGGGTGTGTTACATTTGTTTATGCTGCATTTATTCAATGATGTAAAGATGTGTGCTCTTTCACATTGCCTGCTTAAGGCACCTGAATGGTCAATAGCTAGGAAATAGAGGGATAGGTAGGTCTGGAGGGCAGAGGGATTAAGTAGGAGGAGGAATCTAGCCTTGAGGGAGAGAGGGAGAAGAGAACAAGGGAGAGAGTGAGATAGATAGATAGAAGATAGATAGATAGATAGATAGATATGTCCAGGAGCAGCCAGCCAGGCAGCTGCCAGCCAGCTAGACATGGAGGAAAAAGTGAAAGTAGGACATACAGAATGAAAGAAAGGTAAAAATCCCTGAGGCAAAAGATAGATGAAGTGAAACAGGTTAAATTAAGTTATAAGAACTAGTGGGACAAGCATAATATAAGGCTGAGCATTCATAATGGATAAGTATCCATGTCTTGATATTGAAGCTGGTTGGCAGTCCAAGAGATCCTGTTACAGGCCTAGTGACCTCTCCAGCCATGGAAACTAAAAACAAGGTTTATAGAATAGGCAGGTATTTCTTGTTGTAGAGTGTTGCCTCAGATGCAAGCTGAGAGTATTTGGCTACCCTCTGACAGTTGGGACACTATTGCGAGTTGGGACACTATTGCGAATACTTGACTGGCAGATTGGCATTGCAGGTTTATAAGCATAACAGTTAGGTAAGGACCACTGTTACCTTTTACCCCTCTGCAGTCTGCACATCTTCTAACTGCTGTGGGATAATGCTTTTGTACACTGGTTTAATAAAATGCTGATTGGCCAGTAGCCAGGCAGGAAGTATAGGTAGGATAAGCAGACAAGGAGAATTCTGAGAAGAGGAGGGCTGAGTAAGGGAGACACCAGCCTGCCATCCAGGGAGCAGCATGTAATGGCACACAGGTAAAGCCATGGAAAATGTGGTGACATATAGATTAACAGAAATGGGCTGAGTTTAAGTGTAAGAGCTAGTCAGTAGTAATCCTGAGCTGATGGCAGAACAGTTTTAATTAATATAAGCCTCTGTGTGTTTACTTGGGGGCTGTGGACCAGGTGGGACACAGGAAAACTTCTAGCTACAAATGGCACCCAACGTGGGTCAAGAGTGTCCACCTAAAACTTGAGAGAGCTTAAGAAGAGATTATAATGTAGCTAAGAGCACCTTTCTAGTTCATGTCACTCATGATGGGGCCTAGGGTACAATGTTGTGTCCCCTGGCTATGTCGGGTTCACAGCATGTGAGCTAGAGCTACAGCATGGCATATTCCCACTGAGTTACACAGAGGTTTCTGTAAGCCACGCAACATGGTGCAAGGTAGATATAGCTTTTGATAGTTAAGAAAAAAAAGATTTCTGGGCTACATGCTGCTTTGATAGAGACATAGACCCATTGCCTCCCAGAGTTGGTAGAAAATTATCTTCACCATGTTGGAAAGCTGAGGTGGGCAGAGCCAGCAGCCAAAGCTGCCATTTCAGTCCTAGTAATGCTGCAGTTTAAGGCAATAGATTCACAGTAAAACAGATTCAGATGAGATAACTCTAAACTGTTTATATGTGTGTAAAAAATGTACATAGGCTTAAAGGTAAAGGGAGGAAAAGGAGGATAGACAGTTATATAAAGGAAATAGTTTTAAAAAATAAAGTCTTTAAAGAGAAAGTAAAAGTAATATGAAAAATAAGCCACATAAAGATGGAAATCACACAGAGAGTCTGAATTATGTTGTCTTTGGGATTTTTTAACTGCAGAGAGACATTTGATTGTAAAACCTGCTGAGTTAAACCAAATATATATATAGTATATATATACTATATATATATATATATATATATATATATATAATATATCTTGATTTCAAAAGTTATGTCTCAGGATATGTTGCTTTGGAAAAGAGATTCTGCTTTTGTTTCCACAGACGATGAGAACCTGTGGGTTGCTTCCAGGCTAATACGGTTTGACCAGCCAAGACCCCCTGAAAGGTCTCCAATGACACCATGGCCCAGATGAATCCAACATCCAGAACACACACACACACACACACACACACACACACACACGACACACACAATGATTGAGAGACTAGGTCTATGGGCTGAAGATGGACGCACCAATGTTACAGAGCAACTTTGGTTAACTGTCTAGGCAAGCAGCTGTCTCTGTCATTCTAGATTTTTGGAAGTTGCTTACAATGCTCTTCCTGTTTACTTAGGTAATACTGTTATCCTTCTGAGGTACTTTGATGTAGTTGGAAGACTAGATAGTTATAGTTTTCCTTGGTTATGATAGAAGATAAATTAGATACAAAACTTTAGACTCACAAATATAGGCTAGATAGAATATTTGTATTTAAATTTTACTAAATATAAGTAGGACTAGATATTGTAACTGTAATTCTTGCTTGAGTAACTGTTTGTTACATGTAAATTTACTATGTTAAAGTTAAAACCTTCCTTTTTAATTAAACAGAAAAGAGGAAATGCTGTGGGATAATGCTTTTTGTATACTAGTTTAATAAAATGCTGATTGGCCAGTAGCTGGGCAGAAAGTATAGGCAGGACAAGCAGACAAAGAGAATTCTGGGGAAAAGGAAGGCTGATTCAGGGAGATGCCAGCCCACCATCCAGGGAGCAGCATGTAATGGCACACAGGTAAAGCCATGAAACATGTGGTGACATATAGATTAACAGAAATGGGCTAAGTTTAAGTGTAAGAGCTAGTCAGTAGTAAGCCTGAGCTAATGGCGTGGGCAGTGTTTCATTAATATAAGCCGTCTGTGTGTTTACTTGGGTCTGAGCAGCTGTGGACCAGGTGGAACACAGGAAAACTTCCAGCTACATCTAACACTGTGAGATCTAGCCAGCAGGGGTGGAGGATTTCCTGCTCAGTTCCAACTTGATTTCTCTGTATTTTATAACACAGGTGTGTAACAATAGGGTGTTGTCATCCAGTCCTGGTGGACAACCAGGAGGAATGGGGAAAAAGCGTTCTGTTTTTTTAAATTGGCTTACAGAGTAATAGGTTTCTATATGTGTTTTTCCATGAAAATATCCTTAGTTTTGGAGAAGCCTAATTTATATACACTGAGATACAAGACTGGTTTTCAAACACCATAAATGAAAACCTTGCAGTGTAGAATATATTTATTTTTTTGTGTGTGAGGTGTTAGGAAGGAGACTTATTATAACAGTTAATAATGTTGGGAAAGAGCACCCTGCCAGGATTATTGAATGATGATGTTTGCTGTGTGTGTGAGGGCAGGGGCAGGGGGAGTGCATACATGTGTGCACATGTGAAATTGGTGTAGATCAAGGGGATGTTTTAGCCTTACTTGTGTGAGGACTTTTTTATATTGATCATATGTCACGCGAGAAAAGATAGCTTGTTTCCATTGAAAAACAAACTTTCACAGACTACGTGGGGAAGAGATGTTGCTTCTGACAAGACTTGCATGTTTTCAACTTATTCCAAAGTTGTTGTTTTTGTTTTGCACCTGAAGTCTTTCTTCTCAGACTATTGTGAGATAATAGTTTCCATTATATATTATTTTGAAGAATAAATTGGTTCTATAAATGAGGAATTCTTGACACAGTAGCATATATATCAGTAGTATGTATAGTTTTCTTTTCTTAAAATTTGTTCTTGTCCTCGTCACCCTTACGCCACTTAAGCCTTGTCCTGTTCCAGTTGATGTTCTCTCTACTGTCTTCCTACCGACCTATGATTCCAAGTAGGTAAGAGTTCAAGGAACAAATTTTAAGAAAAAGAAAACTATACATACTACTGATATATATGCTACTGTGTCAAGAATTCTCATTTATAGAACCAATTTATTCTTCAAAATAATATATAATGGAAACTATTATCTCAATAGTCTGGAAGAAAGACTTCAGGTGCAAACAAAAGACAACAACTTTGGAATAAGTTGAAAACATGCAAGTCTTGTCAGAAGCAACATCTCTTCCCACGTAGTCTGAAAGTTTGTTTTTCAATGGAAACAAGCTATCTTTTCTGGTGACATATGATCAATATAAAAAAGTCTCACACAAGTAAGGCTAAAACATCCCTTGATTACCAATTTCACATGTGCACACAATGTATGCACTGCCCCTGCCCCTGCCCTCACACACACACAGCAAACATCATCATTCAATAATCCTGGCAGGGTGCTCTTTCCCAACATTATTAACTGTTATAATAAGTCTCCTTCCTAACACCTCACACAAAAAAATAAATAGTATTCTACACTGCAAGGTTTTCATTTATGGTGTTTGAAAACAGTCTTGTATCTCAGTGTATATTAAATTAGGCTTCTCCAAAACTAAGGATATTTTCATGGAAAAAACATATAGAAACCTATTACTCTGTAAGCCAATTTAAAAAACAGAACGCTTTTTCCCATTCCTCCTGGTTGTCCACCAGGACTGGATGACAACACCCTATTGTGTTACACACCTGTGTTATAAAATACAGAGAAATCAAGTTGGAACTGAGCAGGAAATCTCCACCCTGCTGGCTAGATCTCACAGTGTTAGATTAGCTGGAAGTTTTCCTGTGTTCCACCTGGTCCACAGCTGCTCAGGACCCAAGTAAACACACAGAGGCTTATATTAATGAAAACTGCCCAGCCATTAGCTCAGGCTTACTACTGACTAGCTCTTACACTTAAACTTAGCCCATTTCTGTTAATCTATATGTCACCACATGTTTCATGGCTTTACCTGTGTGCCATTACATGCTGCTCCCTGGATGGTGGGCTGGCATCTCCTGAATCAGCCTTCCTTTTCCCAGAATTCTGCTTTGTCTGCTTGTCCTGCCTATACTTTCTGCCCAGCTACTGGCCAATCAGCATTTTATTAAACTAGTATACAAAAGCATTATCCACAGCATTTCTCTCTTTTCTGTTTAATTAAAAAGGAAGGTTTTAACTTTAACATAGTAAATTTACATGTAACAAACAGTTATCAAGCAAGAATTACAGTTACAATATCTAGTCTACTTATATTTAGTAAAATTTAAAAAAAATATTCTATCTAGCCTATATTTGTGAGTCTAAAGTTTTGTATCTAATTTATCTTCTATCATAACCAAGGAAAACTATAACTATCTAGTCTTCAACTACATCAAAGACCTCAGAAGGATACAGTATTACCTAAGTAAACAGGAAGAGCATTGTAAGCAACTTCCAAAAATCTAGAATGACAGAGACAGCTGCTTGCCTAGACAGTTAACCAAAGTTGCTCTGTAACATTGGTGCGTCCATCTTCAGCCCATAGACCTAGTCTCTCAATCATTGTGTGTGTGTGTGTGTGTGTGTGTGTGTGTGTGTGTGTGTGTGTTTCTGGATGTTGGATCATCTGGGCCATGGTGTCATTGGAGACCTTTCAGGGGGTCTTGGCTGGTCAAACCGTATTAGCCTGGAAGCAACCCACAGGTTCTCATCGTCTGTGGAAACAAAAGCAGAATCTCTTTTCCAAAGCAACATATCCTGAGACATAACTTTTGAAATCAAGATATTATATATATATATATATATATATATATATATATATATATATATATATATATATTGGTTTAACTCAGCAGGTTTTACAATCAAATGTCTCTCTGCAGTTAAAAAATCCCAAAGACAACATAATTCAGACTCTCTGTGTGATTTCCATCTTTATGTGGCTTATTTTTCATATTACTTTTACTTTCTCTTTAAAGACTTTATTTTTTAAAACTATTTCTTTATATAACTGTCTATCCTCCTTTTCCTCTTTCCTTTAAGCCTATGTACATTTTTACACACATATAAACAGTTTAGAGTTATCTCATCTGAATCTGTTTTACTGTGAATCTATTGCCTTAAACTGCAGCATTACTAGGACTGAAATGGCAGCTTTGGCTGCTGGCTCTGCCCACCTCAGCTTTCCAACATGGTGAAGATAATTTTCTACCAACTCTGGGAGGCAATGGGTCTATGTCTCTATCAAAGCAGCATGTAGCCCAGAAATCTTTTTTTTTTAACTATCAAAAGCTATATCTACCTTGCACCATGTTGCGTGGCTTACAGAAACCTCTGTGTAACTCAGTGGGAATATGCCATGCTGTAGCTCTAGCTCACATGCTGTGAACCCGACATAGCCAGGGGACACAACATTGTACCTAGGCCCATCATGAGTGACATGAACTAGAAAGGTGCTCTTAGCTACATTATAATCTCTTCTTAAGCTCTCTCAAGTTTTAGGTGGACACTCTTGACCCACGTTGGGTGCCATTTGTAGCTAGAAGTTTTCCTGTGTCCCACCTGGTCCACAGCCCCCAAGTAAACACACAGAGGCTTATATTAATTAAAACTGTTCTGCCATCAGCTCAGGATTACTACTGACTAGCTCTTACACTTAAACTCAGCCCATTTCTGTTAATCTATATGTCACCACATTTTCCATGGCTTTACCTGTGTGCCATTACATGCTGCTCCCTGGATGGCAGGCTGGTGTCTCCTTACTCAGCCCTCCTCTTCTCAGAATTCTCCTTGTCTGCTTATCCTACCTATACTTCCTGCCTGGCTACTGGCCAATCAGCATTTTATTAAACCAGTGTACAAAAGCATTATCCCACAGCAGTTAGAAGATGTGCAGACTGCAGAGGGGTAAAAGGTAACAGTGGTCTTACCTAACTGTTATGCTTATAAACTGCAATGCCAATCTGCCAGTCAAGTATTCGCAATAGTGTCCCAACTCGCAATAGTGTCCCAACTGTCAGAGGGTAGCCAAATACTCTCAGCTTGCATCTGAGGCACACTCTACAACAAGAAATACCTGCCTATTCTATAAACCTTGTTTTTAAGTTTCCATGGCTGGAGAGGTCATAGGCTGTAACAGGATCTCTTGGACTGCCAACCAGCTTCAATATCAAGACATGGATACTTATCCATTATGAATGCTCAGCCTTATATTATGCTTGTCCCACTAGTTCTTATAACTTAATTTAACCTGTTTCACTTCATCTATCTTTTGCCTCAGGGATTTTTACCTTTCTTTCATTCTGTATGTCCTACTTTCACTTTTTCCTCCATGTCTAGCTGGCTGGCAGCTGCCTGGCTGGCTGCTCCTGGACATATCTATCTATCTATCTATCTATCTATCTATCTATCTATCTATCTCTCCCTTGTTCTCTTCTCCCCTCTCTCCCTCAAGGCTAGATTCCTCCTCCTACTTAATCCCTCTGCCCTCCAGACCTACCTATCCCTCTATTTCCTAGCTATTGACCATTCAGGTGCCTTAAGCAGGCAATGTGAAAGAGCACACATCTTTACATCATTGAATAAATGCAGCATAAACAAATGTAACACACCCTTACATAGTTATGGTCATATTCCACAATCTAAACAAATGTAACACATCATTACATAGTTAAAGTCATATTCTGTAACATTTTCCCTTTTATCTAAATTAAAAGGAAGGGTTTTAACTTTAACATAGTAAAACTATATGAGATAAGAACAGTTATCAACTAAGAATTACACTTATAATATCTGGTCCATTAGTACTTGACAAATTCAGAGAAATCACTCTATTATCTATCCTATCTTGATTAATCCAAAACTTTGTACCAAATTTACCTTCTGTCATAACTAAGGAAAACTGTAACTAATCTAGTCCTCAACTCCATCAAAGACCCCAGAAGGATATAATATTACCTGAGTAAACAGAAAGTGCTGTGCAAGCCACTCCCAAAACTATAAAAAAGACAGAGACATCTGGCTGCCTGGACAGTCACAGAAATTTCCTCTGAAACATTGGTGCATCCATCTTCAGCCTGCAGGTCTAGAATATTTGGAAGATGTTTCTATGAAGCAGGAATTTTGAAGGACTGTCCCACCTTGTTTTGGTAAACTTCAACAGTCACTTTCATTTGTGTCTCACTTGTCCAGTTTGGACAGCATACTATCAGCAGTCAAGGCAAGAACAGTTTCTTGCCAAAATAGGTAGCTTTGCCACAATGAAGTCAAACTCCTTATAAAGGTTCTTCAATGCCCATCATCCTTTTATAAAGTAGATTGGTGATACCAGGAGCAGACATGTCTCACTGTCATGAAATGCCTTAGGTTATTAAATATCTAGACCACATTCTCTAGGTCTCTGAAGAGTTTGAAGATCACCTATCTATCTAAAATATATCTATGTTTAACCTTGAAAACATACCTAAAATAACTATAAGTTTAATTATTATAGATGAATGACTACTAATCTGTATTTCTAAATTATACATTACATTTTTAAATGAACTACATAAGCACAATACCCAAATAAAACTAAAAACATACATACAGTATAACAAATGTGACTTAAATTTCTTGTCAATATATCAAAATGTCTTAAACAAGAGTAGAAACATATATGGAGTATGTTCTAACAGAAATAACCTTAAATTTATATCAATATACAAAAATCCATACCAATGTAAAATATTTGAGATTAATAGTAGCTTTTATCCTGTATTCCTATATCCCCACTAAAGGATGACAAACATCCATAATCCATCCATGACCAAAACCATTCACCCTACCTGTTGGGAATGTGGGCATTGTGTTCTCTAGACTGCTTCCTGTTGTCTGTGGACAGTGGCATCTTTAGGGAACCCTGAAAAAATTGAGATAATGGTCAACTCTTAGGAAAACTAGTTATAACATTTGTTGTCCTGTCTCAGATCTGTTCCCACGTCAAGAGATCAGCATATATGTCACCTCTCTTGTAGCTTTTCTTGGTTCATTTCTTTATGGCTGTAGCCAAGATTTTCAGGAGGTATCTACTAATCAAACTTGATCTCTATTAACCTTGAAGGACTCCAGAACCTTTGTTTCCTGTGGAAACAAAACCATAACCATAACCTCTTCTCCAACACATTTTCTGACTCCTATTTTAAAGTAAGGCATTCCTAAAGTGTCTAGGCTAGTTTAATTCAGCACTCCCTTTTACAATCCAGTGTCTCTCAGCAGCTTTCATTCACTCATCAGCATCCAAAAAATTCAAAGTTAACACCACACTATACAGGATCCAGACTCCCTTTGTATTTTTTATCTTTACATGTATTTTTTCTTTTATATTACTTTACTCTTTCTTTAAAGATTTTACTATTACGTTTAAATTATTTTTTCCTATGACTGTTATACCCATTTTCTTTTCTTTCTTAAGCCTACACACATTTTTAAACACACTGTTACCTGTTTAGAGGATTTTTTCCCAATCTGTACCTGTCTTTATTGCATGTCTCTAGCCTTTTCTGATCACATGGGCCAAATCTTAAACTGCTAAGTGTCAGCTAGACCCTCTACCACGGCTTGGGTGGCTGGCTCCGGCCCTCCCCGGGTCCATGAGAGCTGAGCCTTAAGCCCGTTTAAGCATTTAAGGAGGAGCTGCATTCAACTGCCCCAGCTCTAGGCAGTCAGTGTCTGCACTGTGGTAGATGTTTTTTACTTAGCTTGTTTTTTCTACTTAACATGCTGGCTACTCAAGCTTACTCTACCAACTTACTGTATGGTAGAGCCTCTTAAAGGAGCCATATCCATTTTTTGTTTACTTGTTTTTTCCTAGCTATCTCAGGCCCTATATGAAAATTCAAACCCCATGTTGGAACACCAAATGTAGCAGGCTTTCTTGGACCACCAACCAGCTCCCAAATCAAGACATGGAGACTTATTATCAGTAATGAATGCTCGGCCTTATCTATCTCTTATAACTTAATTTAACCTGCTCCTCTTCATCTACATTTTGCCTCAGTGGTTTTTACCTTTCTTTCATTCTGTATGTTCTACTTTCACTGCTTCCTCCATATCTGTCTGTCTGGCAGCTGCCTGGCTGGCCCCAGTGTCTTCTTCTCTTTCTCTCTCATTCTATTCTCCCTTCTCTCTTGAGCCTAGATTCCTCTTCTTACTTATTCTCTCTGCCTGCCAGCCCCACCTATCCCTCTACTGCCTAGCTATTGGCCATTCAGCTTTTTATTAGATAAATCAGGTGCCTTAGGCAGACAAAGCAACACATATTTACATAGTTAAACAAATGTAGCATAAACAAATGTAACACATCTTTACATAGTCAAAGTAATATTCCAAAACAACAGGCTCTAGAGGAGAACTTCTGTTGTTCAACTAAATTAGCATGGCACCAAACTGACTTCCAAATATTTATGTTTATATTCAGAGACAAATGCTACTCCCTGCCTTGATCAGAAAAGTTTCTCTTTGTAGTGCATGTCAGTGAATGCAAGGACTCATGGTTACTCAAGGTAGTGAGAATATGTGAAAGTTGAATATTTGTCCATAAATAGGACATTTAACCACTGCCTCCAAGGTTCAGGGAACACTATAGAACAAGGGCAGAAAAAAATAAGAGCTACAAAATAGGGAGAGCTGAGAAATGCCATTTTCTGAGCATGATAAGCCACAGAAAACACAATCCCACAACAGTTGTCATTGCCCACAGTGGGACCATACATATCTTGGCCTGTCAGCAGTCACTGATGGATTAGGGCACTCTGTTTCCTTTGTTCACACTGCCTTCCCTTCTGTCTGCCTGCCACTTCTGTCTTTCCATACTTGGTTTATTGTCTCTCAGACAGTCAGTTCTTTGCCTGTATTCAGTTCATACCCACATTCCCATTTTATTTCCCTCCCTGCTGAACTATTGGAAGATTTTATAGGAAACACAGTCATTGTCTTTGGTTGCATACCCAATGGTGAACTCACCAGGTTCAATGTTGGTTCCAAACCTATGTTCACAGAGATGACCCTAGTTAAAAGCCATGGTTCACAAAACAAAATGAAGACACGAATGTGGGAAACAGACTTGTAGGGATATGGGATGTTGACAGAAGTAAGATGAAGATCAGAGAAGGTAGAGACAAGAGTAGTTAACATACATTATATCTAATGTATACAGAGGAGAGAGAGAGAGAGAGAGAGAGAGAGAGAGAGAGAGAGAGAGAGAGAGAGAGAACAAACTTAAAACGTTAGGGTTCTCCAAAGAAACAGCCACAGGATATATGTTTATATTCCTTGGGGTGTTAAAAAGTATATATATATACCTTATGTATTATACACATCTATATACCCTGTATGTGTGTCTTTGGGAGTCATTTGTTTTCTGCAAGATGTAGAACTAGGAATGCCAGTGGTGTAGCTACTTCTGTGCCTGAAAACATGAGAACCAGAAGCACCTATGTTGAGGGCAGAGGATATATGGCACCTGTTAAGCTGAAGACAAAATCTATGTCACACCAGTTTGTTCTATTCATGACCTCAGCAAGTTGATCACACACACACACACACACACACACACACACACACACACACACACTCATCACATCACATCACACCACACCACACCACATCATGGGGGATGGTTAAGAAAGACCTCTACTTGGTTTACTGTTTCAAAGGCTTAAAATGCCTTCATACCTACACATCAGAATAATGTTTTATCAGCTATCTGGACATCCCTAATTCAGTTAGGACAATATGCAAAAGTAGCCATCATACCCGACTTGAAATTATCTTCCTTAGACTCAGAATATCCAGTTCTTCCAGCTGTCTTTAATATGACAGAAACAAAGCTGATGACATCCTAAGGCTTGAACACAGCATTCCAGATGCAGATAAGCCTAATTAACAGAAAACTAGTTAACTTTCTGAACTGCATGCTGTTTCAAACTACTGTGCTGAGGGTATCACCTGGAACTCAATTTGTATGTATTGCCTAGCAAATCTGTTTTGTTATTACTGTCAGTGAGTTTGAGACAATGGAATCTTCTTCTCATCAGATCATCTCTCCTCTATATCTGAAAACCTGTTTACTTTATAGTATATCCTGTTTATTAATCTCTATCATGCTCCTGTTTTCTGCATGTAACACACACCTGTCAAAAATTAATCTGAACCAGCTTTATCATCCAATATATTAGTTATCTCTGTCAGATGAGATCACTTCATATCAAGCACCTTCACCACCTACATCTTCAGGTCACTCATGAAAATGGCAAGTGTATCAAAATAAGATTATGGCCCTCCTACTTGATATCATTCCATTAACAAAGTCCCATTGTGTGCCATGAAATGGTGCAGATAAAAATTGCATTGATACTTTGAATTATCCAAAATTTCTCTTTTTTCCACAAAGATTATAGCATGCAAAGCTAAGTTTATATAGTGGTTGCATGCAGGATGGTAAATGGACCAGAATATTTTATTATAATTATGTGTTCACGATAGTATATGTTAGAAATACTTCACTGGAACATTATAGAGCTGTGGCTTTTCTCTTACTTTAGAATGAGGCTAAGTTTATTTAAGTAAAATCTATGAGTTTGTTTGATGACAATGTTTGGGTGTATAAAATGCAGAGGGTGCATGAATATGGAAAAAACATGAAGATTCTAAACAGATAACTGAAGTCATGGAAAGTCATGGAGTTCTATAGCTTTCAGTACTTAACTAAATAGTGTGGCCCTCATAAAACCACCAAAGAGAGCATCAAATGTCTTCCAGGACACACAGCCATAATTCTCATTCAGTAAGTTTCAAGAAAACGGAGGGAACTTTTCACATTTACTTCTCTTCAGCAAAACTTTACTTTCTAAGAAGTCAACACCTGTTTCTGATCATTCAGAAAAGTAGATTAAGGAAAAGGAGACCCATGGAAATAAACTTTCAGTGTTTTCTAACATCCTACAAATTATCTGTGTAATAATCTCTGTGTTTAGTCAGGGCCTCCAATTTGAGTCTGTGGGTTTTTTTATGTTTTTGCCCCAATTATGAAAATTGGGACAATCAATAAGGAGGTTTCATCCCTGGGATAGGCTAATTCTCTTTCTCCCAGGAGTCATTTATAGTTGGTAGTTTTTTGTCTACCAGTGGGTCCCTTAAGATTTTTTTTCCTCCTTCCATGTTAAAATGCTCTTGAAATCTCCCCCACCCTCTTCCCACAATGCTCCTTGAGCAGTAGATACAGGAGCTATGATGTAGATGTATCCATGGGGTTGGGACTCCCCACAATGTTCCTTGAGCAGTAGATGCAGGAGCTATGGTGTAGATATATCCATGGGGTTGGGACTCCCTACAATCTGTTGATCTCTGCATTGTGCTCAGTTGTGTTTTTCTCTGACAGTGTTCATTTGGTGAGGGGTGAGAACTTCACTTATCTGTGGATATAAGGATAAGATTTAGATTGTAGTAAGGAATTATGCTGGTCTAACAAAGTTACAGTTGTAGATTCTTTTGTAAGGACCCTGACCTGAGCAGCCCTGGGAAACTTGCTAGAATTGCAGTACTATGTTCAATGCATAGTAGTCAGCCTAAACCATATGCACACAACAAAAGCAGACTCCGCAGGTTGTATTTAAATAATCTGTGCACACACATATATACATACATATGTAAAAATAAACATACATACATACATGTGTATGAATGTAACAATAATAATCAAAGAAAAGGGGGCTATCAAATTGAGAGTGGGAACATGGGAGGGGTTTGAGGAAAGGTAGCTGGGAGAGGCCAGAGGAAAGAAAGTGAGGAGAAATTATATAATTGTATTTCTTTCAAAAACAGATTTTCAATGTGTCATTATGAGTTTTAGTAGTGGGAATTTAGTGTGAATTTTTGTGAATTTCTGTGAAGTCCGTCAATCAAGAAATCTGTAAAATACTTCTATCATAAAAAAAATAAAAGAAAACAATGAGGCCATCACCTACCACTAAGTTCACTAACTTGAAATTCCTCCCAGATACCTAGTGATAGCTTTTAAAATCACAGATGGAATGTTGTGCTGTTCTAGCACATACATATGTCATTTGACCCCAAAGAGTTGAATTAATGTAGACCATCTGCATGTTCTCTCAGTCAGTCAATAAGCATGTTGAACACTCACTAAGTGTTAAGCAATATGTTTAAAATTATTTCCCCTTGGGAGCTCAGAGTTCAGCAAGGGCAGAGATTATAAAAATAAATCCATGTTTACTTACTTCATGACAAGAAAAACAATCTACCTTTGAATTGATTTTATTTATTTTTAATTTTATTTGTATTGAGAAATTCATACATGTATATAATATGTTTTGATCAAATACACACTCCATTCCCTCCTCTCCAATTGCTTGGTCATCTCCACAAGACAGAACTCATGTCTAGTGCCACAAATTGAGTAAATAGCTTGTGACTGAGCAAGGCATAGGCCATATGGGAGAACCTACTACTATGATTCTGCTAAGTGGACATAGTATTTTTTTTTAATTTTTATTTTGCAATACAATTCAGTTCTACATATCAGCCACAGATTCCCTTGTTCTCCCCCCTCCCGCCCCCCTCACCTTCCCCCCAGCCCGCCCCCCATTCCAATCTCCTCCAGGGCAAAGCCTTCCCCACAGACTGAGATCAACCTGGTGGACTCAGTCCAGGTAGGTCCAGTCCCCTCCTCCCATGCCGAGCCAAGGGACCCTGCATAGGCCCCAGGTTTCAAACAGCCAACTCATGCAATGAGCACTGGACCCGGTCCCACTGCCTGTATGCCTCCCAAACAGATCAGGTCAATCAACTGTCTCACCCACTCAGAGGGCCTGATCCAGTTGGTGACCCCTCAGCCATTGGTTCATATTTCATGTGTTTCCGTTTGTTTGGCTATTTGTCTCTGTGCTTTATCCGACCTTGGTCTCAACAATTCTCGCTCATATAAACCCTCCTCATTCTCGCTAATTGGACTCCCAGAGATCCACCTGGGGCCTAGTCATGGATCTCTGCATCCAGATCCCTCAGTAGTTGGATGAGGTTTCTAGCACGACAATTAGGGTGTTTGGCCATCCCATCACCAGAGTAGGTCAGTTCGGACTGTCTCTCGACCATTGCCAGCAGTCTGTTGTGGGGGTATCTTTGTGGATTTCTGTGGGCCTCTCTAGCACTTTGTTTCTTCCTATTCTCATGTGGTCTTCATTTACCATGGTCTCCTATTCCTTGTTCTCCCTCTCTGTTGTTGATCCAGCTGGGATCTCCCACTCACCCAAGCTCTCTTTCCCTCGACCCTCGCCCTTCACTACCCCCACTCATGTCCAGGCTGTTCATGTAGATCTCATTCCATTTCTCTGTCGTTGGGCGATCCCTGTGTCTTTCTTGGGGTCCTGTTTTCCAGGTAGCCTGCCTGGTGATGTGAGTAGCAGTCCAGTCATCCTTGTTCCACATCTAGTATCCTGCTATGAGTGAGTACATACCATGTTTGTCTTTCTGAGTCTGGGATACCTCACTCAGGATGATTTTTTCTAGATCCATCCATTTGTCTGCAAACCTCATGATGTCATTGTTTTTCTCTGCTGAGTAGTATTCCATTGTGTATATGTACCACATTTTGTTTATCCATTCTTCAGTTGAAGGGCATCTAGGTTGTTTCCATGTTCTGGCTATTACAAACAACGCTGATATGAACATAGCTGTACAAAAGTGCTCTTGTGGTGTGGTTGAGCATTGCTTGGGTATATGCCCAAGAGTGGTATAGCTGGATCTTGGGGGAGATGGATTCCCAATTTTCTAAGAAATCGCCATATTGATTTCCAAAGTGGTTGTACAAGCTTGCATTCCCACCAGCAGTGGAGGAGAGTTCCCCTAGCTCCACATCCTCTCCAGCATAAGGTGTCTTCAGTGTTTTTGATCTTAGCCATTCTGACAGGCGTAAGGTGGTATCTCAGAGTTGTTTTGATTTGCATTTCCCTGATGATTAGGGATGTTGAGCAATTCCTTAAATGTCTTTCAGCCATTTGAGTTTCTTCTGTTGAGAATTCTCTGTTTAGTTCTATAGCCCATTTCTTAATTGGACTGTTGGGCATTTTGATGTCTAATTTCTTGAGTTCCTTATATATTCTGGATATCAGTCCTCTGTCAGATGTGGGATTGGTGAAGATCTTTTCCCATTCTGTAGGCTGTCGCTTTGCTTTGTTGACCGTATCCTTTGCCCTACAAAAGCTTCTCAGTTTCAAGAGGTCCCATTGATTGATTGTTTCTCTCAGTGTCTGTGCTACTGGTGTTCTATTTAGAAAGTGGTCTCCTATGCCAATGCGTTCAAGACTACTTCCTACTTTCTCTTCTAGCAGGTTCAGAGTAGCTGGATTTATGTTGAGGTCCTTGATCCACTTCGACTTAAGTTTTGTGCACGGTGATAGATATGGATCTATTTGCAGCCTTCTACATGTTGATATCCAGTTTTGCCAGCACCATTTGTTGAAGATGCTTTCTTTTTTCCATTGTGCACTTTTGGCTTCTTTGTCAAAAATTATTTGTTCATAGGTGTGCGGATTAATGTCTTCAATTCGATTCCATTGGTCCACATGTCGGTTTTTATGCCAGTACCAAGCTGTTTTTATTACTGTAGCTCTATAGTACAGCTTGAAGTCAGGGATCGTGATGCCTCCAGAGGTTGTTTTATTGTACAGGATTCTTTTGGCTATCCTGGGTTTTTTGTTTTTCCATATGAAGTTGAGTATTATTCTTTCCAGGTCTGTGAAGAATTGTGTTGGTATTTTGATGGGGATTGCATTGAATCTGTAGATTGCTTTTGGTAAGATTGCCATTTTTACTATGTTAGTTCTGCCTATCCATGAGCATGGGAGATCTTTCCATTTTCTGACATCTTCTTCAATTTCTTTTTTCAGGGACTTAAAGTTCTTGTCATATAGGTCCTTCACTTGCTTGGTTAGTGTTACCCCAAGGTATTTTATGTCATTTGCGGCTATAGTAAAGGGTGATGTATCTCTGATTTCCTTCTCCGCTTTTTTGTCCATTGTATATAGGAGGGCTACTGATTTTTTTGAGTTGATCTTGTATCCTGCTATGTTGCTGAAGGTGTTTATAAGCTGTATCAGTTCCTTGGTGGAATCTTTGGGGTTGCTCAAGTATACTATCATGTCATCTGCAAATAGGGAAAGCTTGACTTCTTCCTTTCCAATTTGTATCCCCTTAATCTCCTTATGTTGTCTTATTGCTCTGGCTAGAACTTCAAGTACTATATTGAATAAGTATGGGGAGAGCGGACAGCCTTGCCTCGTTCCTGATTTTAGTGGAATTGCTTTGAGTTTCTCTCCATTTAATTTGATGTTGGCTGTTGGCTTGCTGTAAATTGCCTTTATTATGTTTAGGTATGTTCCCTGTATTCCTGATCGCTCCAAGACCTTTATCATGAAGGGGTGTTGGATTTTGTCAAATGCCTTTTCAGCATCTAGTGAGATGATCATGTGGTTTTTTTCTTTGAGTTTGTTTATATGGTGTATCACATTGACAGACTTTCGTATGTTGAACCATCCTTGCATCCCTGGAATGAATCCTACTTGATCATGGTGGATAATTGTTTTGATGTGTTCTTGGAGTCTGTTTGCCAGTATTTTATTGAGTATTTTTGCATCAATGTTCATGAGGGAGATCGGTCTGTAGTTCTCTTTCTTTGTTGTATCCTTGTTTGGTTTAGGAATCAGGGTAATTGTAGCCTCATAGAAGGAGTTTGGTAATGTTCCTTCTGTTTCTATTGTATGGAACAATTTAGAGAGTATTGGTATTAACTCTTCTTTGAAGATCTGGTAGAATTCTGCACTGAAACCATCTGGTCCTGGGCTTTTTTTGGTTGGGAGACTTTTAATGACTGTTTCTATTTCGTTAGGGGTTATTGGACTATTTAAATAGTTTATCTGGTCTTGATTTAATTTAGGTATGTGGTAACTATCCAGAAAATTATCCATTTCTTTTAGGTTTTCCAGTTTTGTGGAATAGAGGTTTTTGAGGTATGACCTGATGATTCTCTGGATTTCCTCAATGTCTGTTGTTATGTCCCCCTTTTCATTTCTGATTTTGTTGATTTGGATGCTCTCTCTCTGTCTTTTGGTTAGTTTGGATAAGGGCTTGTCTATCTTGTTGATTTTCTCAAAGAACCAACTCTTTGTTTCATTAATTTTTTGTATTGTTCTCTTTGTTTCTATTTTATTGATTTCAGCTCTCACTTTGATAATTTCCTGGCATCTATTTTTCCTGGGAGACTTTGCTTCTTCCTGTTCTAGAACTTTCAGGTGTGCTGTTAAGTCACTAGTGTGAGATTTCTCCAGCTTATTTATGTGGGCGTTTAGTGCTATGAATTTCCCTCTTAGTACTGCTTTCATAGTGTCCCATAGGTTTGGATATGTGGTGTCTTCATTTTCGTTGATCTCTAGGAAGTCTTTAATTTCTTTCTTTATTTCTTCCTTAACCCATTGGTGATTCAGGTGGGTATTGTTCAGTTTCCATGAGATTGTAGGTTTTCTGTAGTTTTTGATGTTGTTGAAATCCAACTTTAGACCATGGTGGTCTGATAGAACACAGGAGGTTATTCTAATTGTTTTGTATCTGTTTAGATTTGCTTTGTGACCAAGTATGTGGTCGATTTTAGAGAAGGTTCCATGGGGTGCTGAGAAGAAGGTATATTCTTTTTTGTTAGGATGGAATGTTCTGTAGATGTCGATTAAGTCCATTTGAGTCATGACATCAGTTAAGTCCTTTATTTCTCTGTTAAGTTTCGATTTGGGGGATCTGTCCAGTGGTGAAAGTGGGGTGTTGAGGTCTCCCACTATTAATGTGTGGGGTTTTATATGTGATTTAAGCTTTAATAATGTTTCTTTTACATATGTAGGTGCCCTTGTGTTTGGGGCATAAATGTTCAGAATTGAGACTTCATCTTAGTGGATCTTTCCTGTGATGAGTATGTAATGCCCTTCTTAATCTCTTTTGATTGATTTTAGTTTGAAGTCTATTTTGCTGGATATCAGGATGGCTACACCCGCTTGTTTCTTAAGACCGTTTGATTGGAAAGTCTTTTCCCAGCCTTTTATTTTTAGGTAGTGTCTATCTTTGAATTTGAGATGTGTTTCTTGTATGCAGCAGAAAGATGGGTCCTGCTTTTGTATCCATTCTGTAAGCCTATGTCTTTTTATAGGTGAATTAAGTCCATTGATATTGAGAGATATTAATGTCCAGTGATTGTTCATTCCTGTTATTTTTTGGTGGTGATGTGTGTGTACTTTTCTTCGTTGGGGTCTACTGCTGTAGCTTTATCTATTGCCTGTGTTTTCGAGGTTGTATCTGACTTCCTTAGGTTGGAATTTTCCTTCTAGTGCTTTCTGTAGGCCAGGGTTTGTGGATAAATATTGTTTAAATCTGGCTTTGTCATGGAATGTCTTGTTCACTCCATCTATGAGGATTGAAAGTTTTGCTGGGTATATTAGTCTAGGCTGACATCCATGGTCTCTTAATGTCTGCATTACATCTGTCCAGGACCTTCTGGCTTTCAAAGTCTCCATTGAGAAATCAGGTGTTATTCTGATAGGTTTGCCTTTATATGTCACTTGGCCTTTTTCCTTTGCTGCTCTTAATATTCTTTCTTTATTCTGTACGTTTAATTGTTTAATTATTATGTGGCGAGGGGACTTTTTTTGGGGGTCTAGTCTGTTTGGTGTTCTATAGGCTTCCTGTATCTTCATAGGCATTTCCTTCTTTAAGTTGGGAAAGTTTTCTTCTATGATCTTGTTGAATATATTTTCTGTGCCCTTGAGTTGGTATTCTTCTCCTTCTTCTACCCCTATTATTTGTAGGTTTGGTCTTTTCATGGTGTCCCAAATTTCTTGGACATTTTGGTTCATGACTTTGTTGACTTTAGTGTTTTCTTTGACTGATGAATCTATTTCTTCTATTGTATCTTCAACGCTAGAGATCCTCTCTTCCATCTCTTGCATTCTGTTGATTATACTTGCATCTGAAGTTCCCAATCGTTTTCTCAGATTTTCTATTTCCAGCATTCCCTCTGTTTGTGTCTTCTTCATTTTTTCTATTTCCCTTTTCAGGTCTTGGACTGTTTCCTTCATTTGTTTCATTGATTTTTCTTGATTTTCTTTCAGTATTTTATTGTTCTCTTCCAGGACTTTTTTGATTTCTTCTAATTTGTTTGCCCTTTCCTCTAGTGGTTTACAGCGTTCTTCACATTTTTTTTGTCTTTTCCTCTACACGAGCCTCTAGCTTCTTTATGATGACATTCATAAGGCTATTTTCTTCTGCTTCTTCCAATTTCTGATGTTCAGGTCTAGGTGTTGGAGGAGGGCTAGGGCCTGGTGATGGTGTATTACTATTCATTTTGTTGTATGTGTTTCTGCCTTGACGTCTGCCCATCTCCTTGTGGTTCGTTCCTGGCCTTATCCGCACACTTGGTTCAGACAGAGCTGACAGATTCAGGAAGTCTCTCTCTCTTGTCCAGATGGGAGCTCTCTTGTCCAAATTGGAAGTCCGGGGCAGGATGGGAGCTCTTGTTCAGAAGGGAAGTCCGGGGGAGGATGGGTGCTCTTCTCTCTCTCTCTCTCTCTCTCTCTCTCTCTCTCTCTCTCTCTCCTCCAGATGGGAAATCCAGGGCAAGATGGGAGCTGGGGGCCAGCCTCTAAGTCTCAAGAAGAGGCTTGGGGCTCAGGCGGATGGGCGTGGGGGCAGGGCGTGGAGTCTGCAGGGTCTGCCAGGGGTCTTGGAGAAGGAGATCCTTCCCGGTGGGGCTAGAAGGGAACCTACCCGGGGACCAGAACCTGGGGCCAAGTTGGGCAGGTCTTCCCCGGAGTGGCTGGTGCCCAGGGATGGGGTCCGGGGCAAGCTAGGGCACTCACCTGTGCTTCAGAAGGGAAGTCCGGGGCAAGATGGGAGCTGAGGGGCCTGCCTCTAAGTCTCAGGAAGCGGCTTGGAGCTCAGGCGGATGGGCATGGGGGCAGGGCGTGGAGACTGCAGGGTCTGCCAGGGGTCTTGGAGAAGGGGATCCTTCCCAGTGGGGCTAGAAGGGCACCTGCCCAGGGACCAGAACCTGGGGCCAAGTTGGGCAGGTCTTCCCCAGAGTGGCTGGTGCCCAGGGATGGGGTCGGGGGCAAGCTAGGGCACTCACCTGTGCTTCAGAAGGGAAGTCCGGGGCAAGATGGGAGCTGGGGGCCGGCCTCTAAGTCTCAGGAAGAGGCTTGGGGCTCAGGCAGATGGGCGTGGGGGCAGGGCGTGGAGACTGCAGGGTCTGCCAGGGGTCTTGGAGAAGGGGATCCTTCCCGGTTGGGGTAGAAGGGAACCTGCCCGGGGACCAGAACCTGGGGCCAAGTTGGGCAGGTCTTCCCCGGAGTGGCTGGTGCCCAGGGATGGGGTCGGGGGCAAGCTAGGGCACTCACCTGTGCTTCAGAAGGGAAGTCCGGGGCAAGATGGGAGCTGAGGGGCCAGCCTCTAAGTCTCAGGAAGAGGCTTGGGGCTCAGGCTGATGGGCGTGGGGGCAGGGCGTGGAGACTGTAGGGTCTGCCAGGGGTCTTGGAGAAGGGGATCCTTCCCAGTGGGGCTAGAAGGGCACCTGCCCGGGGACCAGAACCTGGGGCCAAGTTGGGCAGGTCTTCCCCAGAGTGGCTGGTGCCCAGGGATGGGGTCGGGGGCAAGCTAGGGCACTCACCTGTGCTTCAGAAGGGAAGTCCAGGGCAAGATGGGAGCTGAGGGGCCGGCCTCTAAGTCTCAGGAAGAGGCTTGGGGCTCAGGCTGATGGGCGTGGGGGCAGGGCGTGGAGACTGCAGGGTCTGCCAGGGGTCTTGGAGAAGGGGATCCTTCCCGGTGGGGCTAGAAGGGCACCTGCCCGGGGACCAGAACCTGGGGCCAAGTTGGGCAGGTCTTCCCCGGAGTGGCTGGTGCCCAGGGATGGGGTCCGGGGCAAGCTAGGGCACTCACCTGTGCTTCAGAAGGGAAGTCCGGGGCAAGATGGGAGCTGGGGGCCGGCCTCTAAGTCTCAGGAAGAGGCTTGGAGCTCAGGCAGATGGGCGTGGGGGCAGGGCGTGGAGACTGCAGGGTCTGCCAAGGGTCTTGGAGAAGGGGATCCTTCCCGGTTGGGGTAGAAGGGAACCTGCCCGGGGACCAGAACCTGCGGCCAAGTTGGGCAGGTCTTCCCCAGAGTGGCTGATGCACAGGGATGGGGTCGGGAGCAAGCTAGGGCACTCACCTGTGCTTCAGAAGGGAAGTCCGGGGCAAGATCTGGACATAGTATTAAAATGCCCCCTACTACACATCTTTTATAGTCATACATTAGTGCATTGCTCAACCCCCACCAAAGAAGCTTTGTCTGGTAGATTATAATTCCTACAGAGAAAATAAGAGACTGTGGAGTGCTCAGCCCTAAATGGGACATCACTACTACACCCCTCCTCACCAAGGTTCCGGAGTCATCTTGGAAGAAACGGTAGAAAGATTGTAGGATCCATATGTAGTGAATGACTGCAACAAAATAGTGCTTTCCTGACATGACAAGGTCTTTTGCACACATGAAATCACAATGGCAGTGACTTCATGCACAAGATCCATGTTAGAGCAAGCCAAACAAAATCCAGCATGGATGGGGGAGGCAATCACTAAGTTCCACCTTTAGCTGAGAATGTACTGGCAATTGAGGCTGCTGGGAAGGAAGAATAATTTTTTTCTTCAGGGATGTGGGCCCTGAATTGGTACCCATGCTCCAGGAGATGGTCCCATGTCCATGTACATCCAGCAACACTAAGCAGACTCAGTGGGTTTGTTTTAAGTGCATTGATATCAAAAGGTAGAGATATGTGAGTTGGGTCTAAAAGACTGTCCATAATTCCCTAAGCAAAGAAGTGTGCTTGTGCAAAGGATTAATACATTCAATGTTCTAAAAACAAGAACACCTGGATGATGCAAACTCAGAGGGCATGAGGGAAATGAAAGAGATAAGATAAAGAACTTAGTCCTATAAATCATAGAGAATTAATAAAAATGTGGAGCAGGAGAGATACTTTGGTGGTGAAGAGCACTTGTTCTTTCAGAGGACTAGTGTTTGATTCCTTGGAACCACAGGGCAGCTCAGAACCCTTTTCAACTACAGTTTTAGGGATCCAATGCCCTCTTCTGGCCTCTTTGGACACTGCACATAAATGACATACCTACACACATGCAAGCAAACACTCATGCATTTAAAATGAATCTTTAAAAGATTTTAAATTAAAAAAAAATGAGACAGGAAAATGGCATGGTTTATTTTTGGAGAAATTACTTGTAGGAGTGAGATGTTGCCTCAGGTTGAAGGCTGAGGGCAGAAAATGCATGCCAGGGCATGAGAAGAATCTTCTCAGAGGTTTCCAGGACATCGTAATGGGGCAGCTTTGAGTGTCCTACATATGGACCTGTTCCCATCAGCATTTTCTTCTCCTAGCTTAGTAAGTCTATACAGAAGAGATTTAAAATGAAACAAAGCACTAATTCAACTCTTTTCCCATTGCCTGCTAACATCAAAATTTCCCCCTACAAACTGTCACCTTGTTTTTCTGCGTATCTTAAACATATACCAAAAAAAAGTTCATCAAAAGCCAGTGCTGCCCCAAATATATCAATCTTTTCTGTTTTCTCATTTGCTGAAAGAACTTAAGAATATTGGCTGTAAACACATCTATCTAAAGTTCGCCCTTCCTATGATCATTACAGCTGGACGTAGCTATCTAACTAAACCTGCCTACGGTGAGTAAGAGGTGCAAGTTTGTACAACTTCGAAGTATTTCTTGTTGTGGTTGGGATGGGTCCTTCTGCCCTTCACCTTCCTGATACCTGAAATACACACATGATGGCTGGTACTGAAACATCAATACTGAGTCCTGAGATGACCTTAAGGATGGTGTCTCTTTTGGTTTGAAATTGTAATGTTCCCCACAGCTCATGTACTGGGGAATTGGCTGCCAGGTGGCACATATTTTGGGAGTGATTGACCTTGAAGCATCAAACTTGATGGACTGATCCCTGGATGGATTCATAATATAATGGTAGCACTGGGAGAAGCCAAAGCAGGGGATGGGCTTAACTGAAGAAAGCACTGGGAATGTGCTCTAGAAGGTCTCTCTCATCTCCCCCCTCTATCTCTCTATCTCCCTCTCTCTCTTTCTCTGTATGTTTCTATGTCTTTTTGTCTTTGTCTCTCTGTCTCTGTGTTTCTCTATCTCTGTCTCCCTCTCTCTCCTCAACACACATGTTCTGCCTCACAGCAGAATGGAAACAATGAATTGAAGCCTGACTTTGTCCTGAAACTGCCAACATGAACAGTAAAACTCAGAACTTTCCCGCTCACTTGTTTCTGTTGGCTGTTGCAGAGGTGAAAACCCAACATAACACTGGTATAGCAAAGCCACAAAGAAGACCATCTATGTTCACCAGAACCTTGTAGAGCAGATAACACATCAGCCTCTTATGGCTTGCTTCAGACATGAACAAGAAAGCATCTCTCCTGTTTATCCTACCTATGCAGTTTCAGAATTTAGCCATCACCTCAGGACCCAATATTGATTCTCCAGACCTCATGTGTGTATTTTCAGCCTGATATGGATGCTTTTAATAGTTAAAAATTACTGGCCAAAGGAACCTATTCTGGTTTTCTAAATGCATCTCAGAAAGATGCATCTCTCTCTCTCTCTCTCTCTCTCTCTCTCTCTCTCTCTCTCTCTCTCTCTCACACACACACACACACACACACACACACACACACACAGAGAGAGAGAGAGAGAGAGAGAGAGAGAGAGAGAGAGAGAGAGAGAGAGAGAGTATACTAAATCCAGGCAGTTTGGATGAAAATCTAGTTCCACTACTAATTTTCTATGTGACATTGGGCAAACTGCTTAACCACTCTGAACCTCACTTTTCCTTCTGTAAAGTGGGAGTATAACTGTTGTGAGATTAGAAGGGGCAGTGTAAATCCCTGCACTCCATGCAAAGGTCCTGCAAGCCACAACTGCAGGTACCACTGCATAGCAGGATGTAGTGGACCTGCAACTCTCACTCCCTTCTGCTGTACAACTCCAAGATAACACAGTGACTCTCAGTTCCCAGCCCTTCATATCTCCATGTCTTCAAGCAGTTCTTTCTCATTGATCAGATGCAGCTTCTGCTAGAACTTTCCTTCATTGCTTCCATGACTATTTTTAGGGAAAAACAACAACAATCAGAACAATATACTGTCCTTTCAGTGTTTTCTTTCAACTAGGTTGTCTTAACAGTGATGCATCTGAACTCCAAATACCCCCTCATCAGAATTTGTGATGATGATTCCATGCTGTCTTAACAAGTCAAGCTCCCTTTCTTTATTTCTGGTCTTCTGCATCATCACGGAACTACTTAAGGTCCAATATGTTACTAATTTTCCCTTCCTTACAGTTATATATAGTTGTATAGTTAGAAAACACATCTTTTCCCGTAGTGATCTGCCGGTGTCAGACATGATGCCCTATATATTACTGGTTCCAACATCCCTGCTAAATGTATCTGTATGCTCCTTTTAAATTTAACACTCTTAAAACTCTAGCAGTTTCCTTCCAGGTTTGCAAGATGCTCTTCAGCACTCTCATGCCCCTCCTGATATCCACACCACCAGGTAACAGGGCTCACTTCAGACTGTTCCTTGTTCACCCACCCTCCCCTGTTCCTTTCTCACCCACCCCTCCCTTGTCCCTTGTTCACCCACCTCTTCCTTTTTGCTGAAAAGAAGCTCCTCACTGGTTTCAGTTATAGACCTGTGGGTCACAGCCCACTATGATAGTTTCCCCACAAGGAGTTCTTCTGCCTCTTCAGATTCCTCCAAGATCTGCACATATCATCTTGCCAAGACCTTCCATTTCAAAATTGTCCTACTTCACCCCCATTCAGCATATATCTAGACAGTAAATGTAAAAACATAAGTGAATGCCAGAACAACAAACTCAATTCAGTTCGTGGTTTTGGAGGGAAACTGGGATTTGAGGTGATAAATTTGGGACTTTAGGTTCACTTCCCCTCTTCAACTTTGTGCTAGCCTCTTAGTCACTTTTGCCCTATTCCTGATCTTTTAACCAGCCACCTTTCTCATGGTATCCTCTGTACCCTTCCTTTCCTTGGTCGTATAAGTTTGACTTACAGAAAGGAGATGCTTTTGTCTAAGAAGAAAATGCAGATGCTGGCCCCAGGAAGTTGAACTGTGAATGGAAGCTTGAAAGAATAGTGTTGACCTCTTGATATAGATGGAGAGAAAGATCCCCATCTAGCCCACCATATCCATATGGCCTCTACCTGAGTCCCTGAGCTAGAAACTGAAATGGACAGCCTCCTTCAGGTCTAACCTTGAATACAACTGTTTCTTCCCACCAATTTATGTCTCCTGGGTGTTTGGTAGAATATGCATAGTATGGACTTCAGATTACAGTAAATTATATTATATATTTAGTAAGTAGTTCATTCTTAATACCTCATTTTTTTTTACTACTTGAGTTCTTCAGGGTTACAAAGTCATCTGTAGGTACTTTGTACAGCACTTATTTACTGTGTATATGTGCGGGCACATATGCATGTGTATGTGTGGGTGGGTACACAGGTGCCAGAAAGGAATAAAACTATTCAAGATCTGAAAATGGAGATAAATACAATAAATAAAACAATAAAAGCAATTCTGGAAATGAAAAAATTGGGAATTCTAACAGTAACTACAAAGGTAAGCTTTACCAACAGAATACAAGAGATGGAAGACAGAATCTCAGACATCGAAGATATGATAGAAGACATGGATACATCAATTAAAGAAAACATTAAATCTCAAAGTCTCCTGACACAAAACATCCTGGAAATCTGGGACACCATGATAAGATCAAACCTAAAAATCATAGGTATAGAGGAAGGAGAAGAATCTCAGCTCAAATGCCCAGAAAATATTTTCAACAAAATCACAGAAAAAAATTTTCCTAATCTAAAGAAGAAGATACATATAAATGTACAAGAAGTATACAGAATACCAAGTAGACTGGAACGGAAAAAAAGTCCCCTAACCAAATAATAATAACAAAACTAAACATACAGAACAAAGAAAAATATGAAAAGCTTCAAAGGAAAAAGACCAAGTAACATATAAAGGCAGACCTATTAGAATTACACCTGACTTCTCAATGCAGATTCTATAAGCCAGAAGGGCCTGGAGAGATGTGCTACAGACTCTAAGAGATTACCTGTGCCAAGACTACTATACCCAGCAAAACTTTCAATCATCATAGATGAAAAGAATATCTTATGATAAAATCAAATTTAAACAATATTTATCTACAAACTCAACCCTATAGAAGGTCATAGAAGGAAAATTCTAACCTTAAAGAGGTTAATTACATCTATTAAAAACAGAAGAAAATAAATAATCTCATGCCAGCAAAATCAAAAGAAGGGACACACACACACACACACACACACACACACACACACACAAAAACACAAACAAACAAACAACACCTCTACCATCACCACCAATAACAACAACAACAAAAAAACAAGAATCAACAATCATTGGTCATTAATCTATCTCAGAATCAATGGTCTCAATTCTCCAGTAAAAAGACACAGACTAACAGAATGGATACAAATTAGGATCCAAGGCCGGGCGGTGGTGGCGCACGCCTTTAATCCCAGCACTAGGGAGGCAGAGCCAGGCGGATCTCTGTGAGTTCGAGGCCAGCCTGGGCTACCAAGTGAGTCCCAGGAAAGGCGCAAAGCTACACAGAGAAACCTTGTCTCGAAAAACCAAAAAAAAAAAAAAAAAAAAAAAAAAAAAAAAAAAAAAAAATTAGGATCCATCCTTCTTCTGGATCCAAGAAACACACCTTAATATCAAGGACAAACATTACCTCAGGATACAGGTTTGGGAAAAGATATTCCAAGTAAATAGACCTAAGAAGCAAGTTGGTGTAGCCATTTTAATATCTAACAAAACAGACTTTAAACCAAAATTAATCAAAAAAGATGGGGAAAATGCTACATATTTATCAAAGGAAAAATCCACCAAGATTACATTTCAACTCTTAACATCTATGCCTTAAACACAAGGGCACCCCATTTTTGTAAGAGAAACACTACTACAGCTTAAATCACACATTGCCCCTCACACAATCAGCAAGAAATTAAAAAGTAAATGAGACATGCTGGGACTAATTGACAGTATAAACCAAATAGACCAAACAGATATTTACAGAAAAGTCTATCCAAACACTAAAGAATGTACCTTCTTCTCAGCATCTCATGAACTTTTTCCAAAATTGATCACATACTTGGTCACAAATCAAGTCTTAATAGATATAAGAAAACTGAAATAACTCCCTGCATCCTATCAGACCACCAAAGATTAAAGCTGGATATCAACAATAGAAGCAACAGAAAGCTTACAAACTCATGGAAACTGAACAACTCACTATTGAATGAAAAATGGGTCAAGACAGAAATAAAGAAAGAAATTAAAGACTTTCTAGAATTCAATGAAAATTAATACACAGCATACCCAAATTTACAAGACACAATGAAAGCTGTGCTAAGAGAAAAGCTCATGGCACTAAGTGTCTATATAAAAAACAAACAAACAAACCGGAGGGATCTCACTAGCAACTTAACAGCATGAAATGTCTGGAACAAAAAGAAAGATTCACACCCAAGAAGAGTAGATGGCAAAAAAGAATCAAACTGATGGCTGAAATTAATAAAATAGAAACAAATAGAACAATAAAAAATAATCAATGAAACAGTGTTTTTTTTTAATCAACAAGATAAAAAATACCCTTATACAAACTAACTAAAAGACAGAGAGAGAATACCCAAATTAATAAAATCAGAAATGAAAAGGGGGACATAACAACAGACACCAAGGAAATCTAAAGAATCATAAAGACATCCTTTAGTAACCTGTAGTCCACCAAATTGTACAATCTAAAAAAAAAAATTGGATAATTTTCTTGATAGGTACCATGTACCAAAGTTAAAGCAAGATCAAATAAACAATTTAAATAGACCTATAATATATTCCCTGGTAAGACAGAAGCAGTCATTAAAAGTCTCCCAACCAAAAAAGCCCAGGGCCAGACAGTTTTAGTGCAGAATTCTACCAGATTTCCAAAGAAGAGTTAACACCAATATTCTTCAAATATTTCCACAAAATAGAAACAGAAGGAACATTGCCCAACTTCTATTATAATAACACATTTACCCTAATGCCCAAACCACACAAAGAAAAAGAATTACAGACCAATTACCTTATGAACATAGATGCAAAAATACTCAATAAAATACCTGCAAACAGAATCCAAGAACACATCAAGAAGATCATCCACCATGATCAAGTAGATGCAGGAATGGTTCAACAAATGAAAATATGTTGATGTAATCCACCATACAAACAAACTGAAAGACAAAACCCCACATGATCTTCTCATTAGATTCAGAAAAGGCTTTTGACAAAATCCAACACTCCTTCATGATAAAAGTCCTGGAGAAGCCGGGGGGTGGTGGTGGCGCACACCTTTAATCCCAGCACTCAGGAGGTAGAAACAGATGGATCTCTGTGAGTTCGAGGCCAGCCTGGTCTACAAAGTGAGTTCCAGGAAAGGTGCAAAGCTACACAGAGAAACCCTGTCCTAAAAAGCAAAAAAAAAAAGAAAAAAAAAAAGTCCTGGAGAGATTAGAGATACAAGGGCATACCTAAGCATAATAAAGGCAAATTACAGCAAGCCTATAGTCAACATTAAATTGAATGGAGAGAAACTCAAAGCAAATCCACTAAAATTAGTAATAAGACAAGGCTGTCCACTCTCTCCATATCTATTAAATATAGAACTTGAAGTTTTAGCTAGAACAGTAAGACAACTAAAGGAAATCAGGGGGATACAAATTGGAAAGGAAGAAGTCAAAGTATCATTATCTGCAAATGACAGGATAGTATACATTAATGACCTTAAACATTTCATCAGGGAACTCCTACAGTTTATAAAGACTTTCAGTGAAGTGCCTGGATACAAGATTAACTAAAAAGAAAATCAGTAGCCCTCCTTTATATAAATAACAAACACACTGAAAAGAAAACAGGGAAACAACACCCTTCACAATAGCCACAAATAATATGCAACGTCTTGGGGTAACTCTAACCAAGCAAGTGAAAGACTTGTATGATAAAGATATCAAGTCTTTGAAGAAAGAAATTGAAGAATATATTAGAAGATGGAAAGATCTCCCATGCTCATGGATTGGTAGGATTAACAGTGAAAATAGTCATCCTCCCAAAAAGCAATCTGCAGATTCAATGCAATCCCCATAAAATTCCAACACATTTTTTTTGCAGATCTTTAAAGGACAATTCTCAACTTCATATGGAAAACAAAAAGCCAAGGATAGCTAAAACAATCCTGAACAACAAACAAACTTCTGAAGGTATCACCATCTCTGATTTCAAGCTGTACAGCAGAGCTATGATAATAAAAACTGCATTGGTATTGGCATAAAAACAGACATGTTTACCAATGGAATTGTATTGAAGACCTAGACAAATTCACAAACCCATGAACAACTGATTTTTGATAAAGAAGCCAGAAATACACACTAGAAAAAAAGAAAGCATCTTTACCAAAGGATATTGGTCAACTGGATGTCTGCATGTATAAGAATGCAAATAGATCCATATCTATCACCCTGCACAAAACTCAAGTCCAGGTAGATCAAAGACCTCAATATAAAACCACATACACTGATCCTGGCACAAAAGAAAGTGGTGAGCAGCCTTGAACACATTGACACAGTAGACTACTTTCTGAATGGAGGACCAATAGTGCAGGCACACAGATTTGATGATTAATAATAATAAACCAAAAATAAATGGGACATCATACAACTGAAGAGCTTCTGTAAGGCAAAGAACACTGTCAATTGGACAAAGAAGCAACCTACAGAATGGGAAAAGATTTTACCAATTCCACATTGGTTAGAAGTCTAATATCCAAATTATATAAAGAACTAAAAAGAAACCTAGATATCAAAAAAAAATAATCCAATTAAAAATGGGTTACAGATCTAAAGAGGGAATTCTTAATACAGGAGTAGAATATGGCTGAGAAATACAACAAAATGTTCAACATCCCTATCTAACAAGAAAATGTAAATCAAATGACTATGAGATTCCATCTTACATCTGTCAGAATAGCTAAGATCAATAACACAAGTGATAGCTCATGCTTGTGAGAATGTAGAGCAGAGAACATTTCTCAGTTGCTAGTGGGAGTGCAAATTTGTACAGCAACTATGGAAATCAATACGGTGTTCCTCAGAAAATTGGGAATTGCTCTACCTCAAGACCCTACTACACCACCCTTGGACTCTCCATCCTACCACAAGGACACTTACTTGTTCAACCCAAATGACCCCTCATCCTATCACAAGGACACTTGCTCAACTATGTTTATAGCAGTTTTATTCATAATAGCCAGGAACCGGAAACAACCTAGATGTCCCTCAACAGATGAATGGTTAAAGAAAATGTGGTACATTTACAAGATGGAATATTACTCATTTATTTAAAAAATTACATCATGAAATTTACAGGCAAATGATGGAACTAGAAAATAATCATCCTGAGTGAGGTAACCCAGACCCAGAAACAAATGGTTTGTGTTCACTTATAAGTGGATATTAGCTGTTAAGTAAGTTATAATCAAGTTATACAATCCACAGGCCCAGAGAGGTTAGGTATAGAGGAGCGCTCTATAGGGGATGCATGGATCTCTCTGGGAAGGGGAGATTGAATAGATTTTGTGCGTGACTTAGAGGTGGGTGAGGAAAGAAGCAGGTAGGTTCAGGTATGGGATGGAGGAGGAGAGTGTGGGCAGAAACAGCTGGAATTGAGGAGCATTTGGGGAGAGGAGTGGAAATCTATTCCTGTGGAAACTTCCTGAAATCTATGAGTGTGACCCTGGTAAGGGTAGTAATGCAGGATACTAAGTCTGAACTGACCATCTTTTGTAGCCAGGCAAGGCTTACAGTGGTGGAACTGGATTGCACTCAGTTGAGTTGTTGGCTGAGGGGGTACCATGGAGATCCCTAAAGAACCCAGGCTGATGCTAAGACAGAAGGTCACTCTCTGAAAACTGAAAGCGGGGCCCCATGGCAGATGACAACATCCATAAGACTTAAGTTATTTGTATTAAAATAAATGAGCACAAAATCATATACAGACTCCTTATATTTACAGTTCTTTTTTATTGAAAATAGATTATTTTTTCACACAATATATCCTGACCACATTTACCCTCCCTCTACTCCTCCCAGTTCCCCCAACCTTCCCTCTCCTCCAAATCCATTCTTCCTCTGTTTTCTCTTCAGAAAAAGAGTAGGCTTCCAAGAGATGACAATCAAATAGGACACAACAAGATACCATAAGACAAGGCAAAAAGCCCTTGTATTTTCTTTTCTCTTAAAATAATCTACCTGAGGGACCAGGAGGTGGTAGCTGCCCAGATGCACATCAATTAATAAGTTCACTGAATTAAACACTTAATGTTTTAGTGCTTTACTGCATCCATATAATACCTCAATGAAGAAGTGAACAAAATAAAGTCAAAACAACAAACAAACAAGTCACCTGTATGGTTTGAGCTTGAAAGACATCAGCACAGTAGCTTTGAAACAGATGGATTTGCCCCAAGCAAGGATTCTGCAGCAACCTGCCCTCCCAGGACAGCCCAGTATTTCCCATCTGTAACATGAGAACAATAGATTCTTGCAAGATGTTGTGAATGTCACAGGATGATTTTACAGGTAAATACCTGAAACAGACCTGGTATATAATGCCACTTACCAAATGACAGTGATAAAAGCAGGAGGGGGAGAGGAGGGAGGAGAAGAGAACAGAGAGAAGGAGGGAGAATGCAAGGGAGAAAGGAGAGCCAGTGTCAGCTTGACCAGACACACACGTGCACACATAACCACACACTCATTATTTTAAATGTTTTCTATGAAAAAAAAAGGTGATGAAGGCAGTTTCATAACTATATAGTCTGACTGTTACGGAAGAAGTTTGAGTTTAAACGTATTGTATAGGAAACCCTAGTACAAATTCACTATAAATTTTAATTACTCCACTATATAATCATCAAATTATAATCAATAAGGAACAAGTCTGTTGTAGAATATTAGTTAAAGATGTGTTACATTTGTTTATACTGTGGAATATTTGTTTAATGATGCAAAGATGCATTGTATTCTTTTATGCTGTCTTTGTTTAACTCTGTGAAGCTGTGTTACTTTGCCTGTCTAAAATACTTGATTGATCTAATAAGGAGCTGAGCAGCCAATAGTGAGGCAGGAGAAAGGAAAGGCAGGGCTGGCTGGAAGAAAGAATAAATAGAAAGAGAAAAAGAGAAGATAGGATAGAGAGAAAAGAAGAAGGAGAGGAAGACACCAGGGGCCAGCCACCCAGCTACACAGCAAGCAAGTAAAGAGTAAAGAAAGGAATATAGAATAGAGATATATAAAAGCCCAGAGGCAAAAGGTAGACAGGATAATTTGTTAAGAAAAGCTAGCTAGAAACAAGCCAAGCTAAAGCCGGGATTCATAAGAAATAATAAGTCTCCTTTATTTGAGAGCTGGGTGGCAGGCTCCTCAAAGAGCCAAGAGTAAGAGGGAAAAAAAACAACATATGTCCTACAGTCTATCTTGTAGCCTGGATTTTCCTCCAAGCTACCTTTAACACGTATGAAGTAGTAATAAGTGTCATGATCCTGCTTTCCCAGGAACCTGTGAGCTAAGTAGATGCATGTTTTAATCAATCAGTACAGGGATAACACTTCATGTTCATAAAAGATTTAAGTACAGAAATTAAGGGTTGGAACTTCAAATCCCAAGCTGACCACTGAGGCAGTATTGTAGATAAGGTGGTCCAAAGAGATGACAACCCAGCAGGGAACAACAATGAGTGTTTGGACAATATTCTGGGCATATGGAAAGGAGCATGCCTGGAAGGAAGATTGAAGAGAAGAATGAATTCAAGGAAAGGAACAGGAAAAAAAAATGCATCAGAGAAATCATGGAGGGGAAAGTCACGTGTCCAAGGACCAAGATAAGAATTCAGACTACACTGAGGAAGTGAGAAACCACAGGACAATTCTGAGCAGTAGACTGAACAAACATAACTTTAAGTTTTCAAAGGGTTGTTCTGGTTGGTCTTCTATAAAGGACTGTGTAGTGGGAAAGACAGAAGCAGGAGGAAGACTTGGTACTCAGGTTTACAGAAGTAAGGAGTTCACTGCTTTTCTTTAAACTCAGCTGATTCCTACATGACTAGCTTCTGAAGACTGAAGGGATATTAAGGAAGAGAAGACAGATGGCCCACATCCAGGGGTAAGACCATAACACTCAGAAGTCCATTTTGATGTAACCGAGGAGACTAGAATTTGAGAAGCTAATGCTTGAAAGTCCCTCACATCTGGCTCTGACATTGGGGTAAGCTGAGTAAAGGAAAATGGATGCCTACCTTTCCCAGATGTCTATGAGAGTGTCTGGACCTGCCATAGTGGGGTAGAAAGAGATGAGGAGACTGCCTACCCTTCCCATATCAAGGTACCAACATGAGTTTCTTTGAGGCTCTGGGAGACAGTGAAGGAGTACCTGGCTCAGCTTACTCTGAATATTGAAATTTCCAGCCAGGAACAGAGAAATCCAAGAGGTGAAAAGGGAGAGGGTGGACTCTACAACCTGGAGAGGAGCTGGGCTATAGAGTCAGCCTGGAGAGTGGAGCTGTACAGCCTCTTGTTTACTGGGGGCTTTCACTAGAGTTCTCTTATATCCAGATTACAGCAAGATTCCTCAGCATTTTTATATATCCTCCCTCCTCTCACCATCATCCCTGAAGGAAGCAAGAGATGAATAAGAATGCAGTCAAATCATTATTACGGACTCTAATAATAAAAAACATGTTCTGCTACACCTGCCTTTATTCAGTGAGCATTGAGCTTCTGTACCTCCAAAAAGCATGTGGGGAGGACTCATACTCAGAAGATTCCATGGCATGGGACAGTGGCACTCATTTCTCATTGCAGCCTAGCTTGTATCAGAAGGGCTCCAGATATTTGCACAATATTTATAGATAATACCATTACCAGTTATGAAAATGAAGGGTTTTTTTCTAAACAAAACACATAGAAAGAAGGTCACTCCTGTTTTTGCTTGACTGCATTGACTTGATTTGATCTTGACAGAAATCTATCTGCAATTGCTTCCGTGAGGAATGATGAGACCTCAGTGAGAGAGAGAAAAAGCGGGGCCCAGAGCTCCAGCTACTTTCAATCTCATGAATAGTGGTGTAAATAAATAATATAAAAGTAACAAAAACAGGTAGTGGATGCACAGTTACATTGTAAATTAACATAAATAGATGCAGGCACATTTTGTTGTTACTGTTTTTCAAGACAGGGTTTCTCTGTGTAGCTTTGCACCTTTCCTGGAATTCACTCTGTAGCCCAGGCTGGCCTCGAACTCACAGAGATCCACCTGGCTCTGCTTCCTGAGTGCTGGGATTAAAGGTGTGTGCCACCACCGCCCGGCCGCAGGCACATTATTTTAACATATACACATTTAGTGTGTGGTAGGACTGCTGAGTCAGTTTCATGCCGTCTACTATGGGGTGGGGAATGCAAACACACAAATTATTATATAATTCAAACCTGAGCTAAATGCTATGAAGCATAAGAGTAAAATGTAGATAGAGAACTGCGCGTCTGGGGCCTAGTGCGCTCCTTGGAGAGAGTGAGATTGAAGCTGGTTAGTGAAGCATAGGAAGACATAGCAAGTAAAGCATCTGAGTGTGTAAAACAGTGTGTTTGCCGGAACTGGGAAGAGGTCCGGTACAACTGGAGCTCAAAGTGAAAGAGAGATGCTAGCTTAAGATAAAGTCACAGAAGGGAGAGCCTTGCAGACTTTACAGGTGGTTCTTGGAACGCCATTCCAAGGGAAATGAGAAAACAGAAGGCTTTAGACATCAGTGTCCTGTGTTTTAAAATGCCCTCCTAGCTGCCAACTCTGTGCCTTAGATCGGCAGCATTGGCGCCTCTGTTTTCCGATTGATATTGACCTGGAGACAAAAAAACCAAGCCCACTTCCCCTTTAATCTCACAGGCTCTGGAGGGTGATGGGCTCCCCCAGTCACAGCTCCTGTGTCTCACAGGCTCTGGAGGGTGATGGGCTCCCCCAGTCACAGCTCCAGTGTCTCACAGGCTCTGGAGGGTGATGGGCTCCCCCAGTCACAGCTCCAGTGTCTCACAGGCTCTGGAGGGTGATGGGCTCCCCCAGTCACAGCTCCTGTGTCTCACAGACTCTGGAGGGTGATGGGCTCTCCCAGTCACAGCTCCTGTGTCATCACTGTGCTCATGATACCCAGATTCCCAAAACCTCACACTTCCAAGGCCTGCCCTGCCCCATATCCAATTGCTTAAGGAGTCTCCCTGTCAGACAGCACACATTCAAATGGAATTCTTCATCTTCCCATCAAAACTTGATGCCACTGTGACTTCCCATCACTTTCCAACCACTCGGATGGCCCCTGTCTTCCTGACTCCAAATACTGAAAAGTCTTAAAAGTGTGGATGGATTCTAGATCAGACGACCAAGGCCATTGGACCTCTAGCTGCCACCACTCCCCCTGCATTGCACATTTTATCTCAGAAAGTCCTTTGAACTTCAGACACCATAGAAAGGTAAAGAATTCTAGCCAATCATACCAATAACTGAGCGAAACTGTCCAAAGCCAATGGACTTGGCAGCACTGACTGAACAGGAGAATACATGTGACCTGAAACTCCCCAGTTGTGCTAAGAGGGGAAAGGTGATTTATTTCCTTAGTTACTACAGCTTTTTCACTGAGCAGAATGCAGATTAGAATCAACATCACTCAAAGTTTAGCATAATAAACAGTTGGCAGCAGTGGTCCTGAAGGGGAGTCTGTGGGTTTTGTGTTCACAAGAACATCTAAAATCAAGCCAAGCCAGACAGAGATGGAGCTTTAGAAAGTATAGGTAGTACTTGGTAGTTGTGATAAAATAAGAAAGGAAAGTGCAAGAACCCCAAGGAAACATAGTTTAAGTGCTAAAGGGCATCAATGTGTCATGGGGACAGAGAAGAACAGAATCCATGAAGGATGCAGAGAGTGAAAATCAGAGTGCTAACAGCCTTCCTTTACTTCACTGACCCACTTTCCCAGCTCTGGGGCACTGGAAGGGATAGACTTGATAATCTGCGGACAGCTTCTGCAAGAGCTCATCCTCTTGCTTCTAGTTCAGTACAGGCACCAGGGGACCATCAACAAGGGAAGAAAGAGAGGAACCTGGAGTGTGCTCTCCTCTGGTTCCCCTGCATGTTTCTCTGGCCTAGGCAAGGACCCTCAACTAAAGACTGCAGCTCCCATGAGGAAGACCTCTGTCATTGCACTCAGATGACCACATTATCCTTTTCTCTACAACCTGCCCCTACATTGCTATAAATCAGTGCTTTAGAAACTCTACTCAAATGATATAATTTGCATTGCCATCCATTTCTTGCCAGGATCCATACTGAGAAGAGGTGAGGGACTATAATTATAAGAGGATAATTATGACAAAGAGAATGAATATCAAGTTGCATGATTTAAGAGCCAGTATCCTGTTGTTTGGTGTGGAGTGAGGTCTGGAGTAGACATTGCCAGCCCACCCTTGTTTCTTTTCAGAGATTGGTTAAGCAATGTTTATACCTATTTCTGCTGAGTCCAAGGAAGCAAGAAAATGACTAAGGGCTTTATTTAATCTCAGTCATCTTGAGAAAGCATCCTACTTAGTTCTAAAATAATTGGAGGATGAGGAGAAGAATGAAAGAGTGGCAGAGACCCCTGAAGAGGCAACTAACCTTCTTTTACTGTGTTGAAACATGGGAGTTTTTCAAGTTCAGCAAGCCTCCCATTTCACATGAACTCAATTAAATTAGAAAGGGCTTTAAAATTAACCAAATCCAAGTAGGCAGCATGAGCAAATAGTTCTCAGTTATAATGGCAGGTAGCATCTCATAGGCGTGAACCAGCAAAATTGTCTCTTCTAATTAGTCTTCCTAGCCATTGGCCTTTCCAGGGTGCCCCAAGAACTGTGAACCTGGACTGGTGGGTGTTCTGCACTGATCCAAACCTGCCTATCAAGCTCCTCTTGGGAACAAACATGCTTTACCACATGGCCAGCCCAACACATGAAACTCCAGAACAGTAGAAGAGGCGGGTAACAGAAGGACAAAACAAGAAAGAGCAAGAACTTTTGTAATGCTAATTAAGTAGTAGGAGTCAAAATTTCTTTATAGTTTATATATTAATTTGTGACTTAACTTCAAGCCATGCCACCCAACCATCCGAATGTGCAAAATTAGCATTATTTTATTCACAAAGAAGCAGGTTATATACCTGGAAATAATTAATACTTGTCAGTCTGAAATTTTAAGGAATTTTTGGTGATGATGAGAAATTTTAGGGGCAAAAATTAAGGATGCTACATTCAGTAAATGCATTTGAAGATGGAGAAATTAATATTTGTTAGAGTCATTAATGAAAAATTATGATGTATATGAAATAGTACTAGCATATCTTTTCCCAGATGAAACATAGTTTCTAATAAAAGTAATAACATGGGGTCAATGAGATGGCTCAGCTGGTAAAGGTGTTTGCTGACAGTACTGATGACCTGAGATTGATCCCTAGGACTCACATGGTGGAAGGAAAGAATCAACTTGTCCTCTGATGTATGACATCTCCATGCGCACATGCTGTGGCACATACATATGAACACAAAAATAAATAAAAGTACTTGTTAAAAATTAAGATGATAATAGCACGGAAGAAGGAAGTATAAAAATAAACACCAGTCACCTTATGGAGGCATTTGCTCAATTAAGCCTCCCTCTGTTGACCATTAGGACTGAGCAGGTGAGGATATGTTGGTGGGATTTTTCATGGGTACCGCCGGCTCCCCAATAAATGACATGGAGACTTATTATTAATTATAAATGTTCAGCTAATAGCTTAGGCTTGTTATTAACTAGCTCTTACAACTTAAATTAACCCATATTTTTATCTATGTACTACCACATGGCTCAGTACCTTTTTTAACATGGCAAGTTCATCTTGCTTCTCTCCATGTCTCCTAGTGACTTTGCCCTTCTTCCCAGCATTCTCTCATCTGGTTCTCCCACCTAACTTCTTCCTGCCTAGCTATTGGCCAGTTAGCTCTTTATTAAACCAATGAGAGCAACACATCTTCATAGTGTACAAAAGAATTATTCCACAACATTTCCCCCTTTTGTCTAATTAAAAAGGAAAGTTTTAACTTTAACATAGTAAAATTATATAAAACAAAAACAGGTATCAAGTAAGAATTACAGTTATAATATCCAGTCCATTTGTATTTGGCACATTTAGAGAAAATACTCTATTATCTGTCTTATCTTTTTGAGTCTAAAGTTTTGGGCCTAATTTACTTTTTATCATAACTAAGGAAAACTCTAAAGTTTAACTGTTTAGTCTTTAACTCCCTAAAAGACCCCAGAAATATGTAATATTATCTAATGACAGGGACATCTGGCTGCCTGGACAGTCACCCAGAGTTCATCTGTAACACTGGAGTATCCTTCTTCAGACTACAGGCCTAAAATATCTGACAGACATTCCTGAGAAGCAGGGAATTTTGAAGGAATGTCCTGCCTTGTCTTGGCAAAGTTTGGCAGTCACTTTTTTGTGTGTTCTGTTTGTCCAATTTGGACAGTATACTATCAGCAGTTGAGGCAAAGGCAGTTCCTTGCCCAAATGGCTAACTTTTGCCACAAAAAGTAAACTCCACACAGAGGTTCTTTGATGCCCATTATCTTTTCTGAAGTAGATTGGTGCCATTAAATGGAGCAAATGTGTCTCACTGTCATGAAAAGCTTCAGGTTATTAAACATCTTAAATTCCATGTTCTGTAAGTCTTTGAAGTGTTTGAAGACCATCTGTCTATCTAAATATATCTGCTTAACCTTGAAAACATATCTAATATGACTACAAGTTTATTATAGATGACTAACTTTTAACCTGTATTCCTTAACTATATATTATATTTTTAAATGAGCTACAGAAGCACAATATCCCAAACAAGAGTAGAAACACAGATACAGTATAACAAAAATAACTTTAAATTTGTATCAATAAGCCAAAATCCATACCAATGCAAACTATTTTGAGATTAATAGTTGCTTTTTTGATTAAAGTACATTCAATAATCTGCCTTTTTATCTCATCATTTGTATACTATATCCCCCTTTTTTTTCTTCAGAAAGAGATCTTTGAATCTAACTCCTTTACTTAGCTTTTTTTTTCCGTAACCAATACCAATTTGTAACTATCCCCCCTTAAATGATTGCAAACATAATCCATCTCTTGAGAATGTGGGCATTGTTTTTTTTTTTTTAGACTGCTTCCTATTTCCTAGGGGCACTGGCATCTTTTGAAGACCCTGAGAAAATCAGGATAATGGTCAAGTCCTAACTGGAGTAGTCTGTGAGACTGAACCATCTCATCCAGCAGCCTTGGAGCTGATCTAGATGCAGAACTCTGAGGAAACTGCAATAGAGGCGCTCTGAGAGGCTAGATCACCTGGGCTATCTGTTTTCATTGGTGTTTGATCCCCTTGTTCTAAAAACACATAAACTTTTAAAGGTAACACACATATCTGTATTAACACAAGTATGGAATGTACAGTGTGCTCAGTTAGTTAAAGATGATTTTTTTGTTTTATGTTTGAGCAGGTAAAATATATGACACATGCTTTATAGTTTTTAGGTCTATTTCTTTATGTCTGTAGCCAGGATTTTCAGGGGGTGTTCCCAATCAGATGTGACCTTCTTTAACCTTGAACAAATTCATAGCCTTTTGGTTTTTGTGGGAATAAAAGCATAACTTCTTCCCCAAAGTAACATTTTTTTGACTTTCATTTTAAAGTTAAGACCTTTTTTTAAAAATATACAGGTTAGTTTATTTTAGCAGTTTCTATAATCCAATGTCTCTCAGTAGGTATTGTTCATCTGTTAGCAATCAAAAAATTTAAAGTCAACACAATAACATACAGGATCCAGACTCCATGTGTATTTTTCATGTTCACATGGATTTTTTCTTTATATTACATTATTTTTTAAGACTTTATTTTTAAATTATTCTTTTTTATGACCATGTATAACCCTTTTCCTTTCCTTCTCAAACATATGAACATTTTAAAACACATTGTAACCTGTTTAGAGGTTTTTCTTATCTCAGTCTGTCTTTAGTGAGCATCTGTAGTATTCTCTGATCACATGAGATGAATCTTAAACTGTTATGTCAGCCACCAGCATGGCTCAGCTTAGTGCATGGCACCAGCACATGGTGCCAATGGCTGGCTCCAGCCCACAGGCAGTCTCTGTAAGCTGAGTGTAGCAGGAATCTTAGAGAGTCTTATTAATAAAATCAAACCCGAGGCCAGTTATTGGGGTCAATGCTGGTAGATCAGAGAGACAGAACAAGCCACAGCTATCTCACCTTGCCAGTTCCTCAGCTGGTCCTGTTTCCTCAGACTGTAAGCTTCTGTGTCCTCATCCCAATGGCTCTCAGCTGAACTGCTGCTAGAAGCCTGAATGCTTAACCAGTCAAAATGCTTAACCAGGCAAAATGCTTCTAGTTTCTGGTCCTCACGCCTTATAAACCTTTCTGCTTTCTACCACCACTCCCTGGGATTAAAGGCTGCTTTCTGGGATTAAAGGCATGAGTCACCATGCCTGGCTGTTTCCAATGTGGCCTTGAACTCACAGAGATCCAGAGGGATTTCTGTCTCTGGAATGCTAGGATTAAAGGCGTGTGCTAACATTTTCTAGCCTAAGTATCTTGTGGCTTTTCTGTTCTCTGACCCCAGATAAGTTTATTAAGGTACACAATATTTTGGGGAACACAATACCACCACACTGAGCCTATCCAAGAGACCTCAGTCACCAGGAAGCCACATTTGACTCCATGTTCCAAACTTTTTAAAAGCTTTCTTAGGCCTTATGTGGATGTAGGTGACCCATGTTGGGTACCAACAAGACCCACATTCCCATCTGGGGTCACTTGCCCTGGGTGAGTAGGAGAAATCATGGGTCTGTCCAGTGCCTTGTGGCACCAGTCAGGCACCATTATGATGAATAAATATATGGTGGGGAGAGAGAGAGAGAGAGAGAGAGAGAGAGAGAGAGAGAGAGAGAGAGAAGCAGAATGGCACATGTCCTGTGGAGAGAGGTATATCTGAAGAAGCAAAGGTGGTGAGAAATAGGCTGAGGTGGGTGGCCTGCTTGCCACCCAGGGCTATGGTGATGTCTGGGCCTGGGGCTCCTGTCAAGAACCGTGTCTGGATCTATTGCCCTGCTGCAGCTGAGGTCTGTGTTTATGGCCACGGCTCCTGTTCCCACCAAAGGCTGTGAGGATGGGGCTGACAGAGGTAGCTCTTACCCCTCACCAGCTGCAGCACTCAGGAAAGCAGGCCCTTCATCTCACCTGGGCAGCAAAGAAAAGCTGATCCTGTTGGTGGGGGGGGTCAGCTGTCCCTGAGAACATGAAAGTGGGGAAGCTGGCCATGCCCAAAAGGTAAGCCTGTGAAGAGATTGCAGTACTACCCACAGGACAATCCCATGGCACGTAGAAGCTTCCTGCCCACTGCTGTGACTACAGAGACAGGTCAGCAGAGCAGAAGAGAGGAGCTCCATCCTGCCATTGCCTGCATCCTCAGGGGCTGTGGCTAATGCCCTGTCAGGAAAGAAGAAGAGAACCCACAAGTCAGGGGCAAGAGACAATTTCCCACAGCCCATCTGGAGAGAAGACCATGGGGCTATTGTGGGGATAGAGGAGCCAAGTATGGGGACATTGAGAAGTTCAGGTAGCAGGAGGCTCTGCAAGTGGAGAGAACAGTGGTCAGGAGCCCTGTCTTCCATGGCCAGGAATAAGCACCTCCCCTGAGGATAACAGCAGAGAATCTTGAGATCAGAAATTAATAATCTCTAGAACCACTTATCTCCAAGGTAGTTTAGTCCTGGCAGGACTGAGAAATCTGAGGCTGGTGTCCAATGGCTCTCCCAGCAGACACCATGTTGACCCTCCCACAGAGTGTTTCATGCTGAGTGATTTCAGATCACTTCAACTAGTCCTCAAGTTCAGGTCTACACTGCTCTGTTTGCTTCCTCTACTCCTAGTACACACAGAAGACCCGCTCTGGCTTGGACCTTTGGGATTCGGAAACTGTAGAGCCAGAATTTGGAGAAGCTGTCTGGTGTATAGACTGCAAAACTCATTATAGTGAGTAGATGCTTCCAGAACACAAAAAGGGGACAGTCTATTTCAGTCACTAGTCAAGACTGCAGTCAGTACCAGCTTACATGGTAAAAAGGATGAGAGACCCAAGTCCCTTCCACCTGCCAGACTCCAGGACTAGATCTCAGGAAGCAGACTCTCTAACATTTTATTATTTCTAAATATTATTTTATCTATTTATTGCTTGATTATTGTGTTTCTTCTTTTTATCACACTTTCAGAATTATCTTACTTTGTTTTAAAAGATTTCTCCCCCTCTTTTTATATTTATTTGATTTTCTTTGTGTATATTTGTCTTTACAATCAGATTGTCTCCTGGTCTTCATTCTCCCTCTTCCTAACAATATCCTCCTCCTCTCCCTCCTCCCTTCCCTCCTCCTCTTCCTCTTCCTCCTCATATCATCATTGTCATCATCACAATATTTTCCTCCTTCTTCCCCTTCTTTATATATGTACTCTATTTAACTTTGTTTCTCCTCTTTTTCTTCTTCTCCTGCCTCCTTCCATCATTTCACTTACTTATTAATTTCACTCTTACCTGACACAATTTTTAACTTCATTGTTAATTTTTTCCATTTGCTGTTCTACGGTTACTGATTGTATTAGTTCATTTAATCAATTTTTCCTGTTATTAATCTTTTTAGTTATTTATTCTATTTATTTTTTCATTTATTTTTCTTATCAACCACAGTTTCCCCTCCCTCTTCTCCTCCAATTCCCTCCCTTCTACCCCCCATCCACTCCTCTTCCATTTTCATTCAGAAAGAGGCAGGCCTCCCATGGGAGTCAACAAAGCATGATGCATCAAGTTGAGGAAGGACCAAGCTCTTCCACCTGCATCAAGGTTGGGCGAGGCAACCAAGCTTGGGAATTGGGTCCCAAAATCCAGCTCAATAGCCGGGGACAGGTCCTGATCCCACTGCTAAGAGCCCCACAAACAGACCAAGCCACACAACTGTCACACACATGCAGAGAACCTAGGTCAGTCCTATGCAGGCTCCATAGCTCTCAGTCCAGAGTCAGTAAGCTCCCACAAGCTCAGGTCAGCTGTCTATATGGGTTCCCTTGTCATGACCTTGACCCCCCTGGCTCATACAATCCTTCCTTTCTTTCTTCAACAGGACTCATAGAGCTTGGCCCAGTGTTTGGCTAAGGATCTCTGTATCTGTTTCCATCAGTTACTGGATGAAGGCTCTCTGATGACAATTAGGATAGTCACCAATCTGATTATGAGAGAAGGCCAGTTTAGGCACCTTCTCCGCTATTGCTAAGAGACTTAGCTGAGGTCATCCTGTGGATTCCTAGGAGTTTCCCTGTCACCAGGATTCTCCCTAACCCCAAAGTGACCCCCATCAAGATATCTCTTTCATTATTCTCCCCATCTGTCCCACCCCTAACCCATCCAACCTGATCCCTCATGTTCCCATACCTCTATTCCCCTCCCCAGTTTACCCAGGAGACCTCTTCAATTAAATTTCCCATTCCCAGGGAAATTCATGCATCTCTCTTTGGATACTCCTTGCTACCTAGCTTTTCTGGGGCTGTGGATTGTAGCCTGGTTATCCTTTGCTTTATATATAATATCCACTTATGAATGAGTCATAACATATTTGTCTTTCTGGGTCAAGGTTACCTCATTCAGGATGATTTTTTTTCTGGTTCCATCCATTTTCTGCAAAGTTCATGATGTCACTGTTTTTTACTTCTGAGTAATACTCCATTGTGTAGATGTACCGCATTTTTTTAATCCATTCTTTGGTTGAGGGATATCTAGATTGTTTCTAGGTTCTGGCTATTATGAATAAAGCTGCTATGAACATAGTTGAGCAAGTGTCCTTGTGGTATGATTGAGCATCCTCTGAGTTTATGCCCAAGATTGGCATATTTGGGTCTTGAAGTATATTGATTCCCAATTTTCTGAGAAACCACCATATCAATTTCCAAAGTGGCTGTACAAGTTTGCATTCTCACTAGCAATGGAGGAGTGTTCCCCTTACTTCACATCCTCTCCAACACAGGCTGTCATTAGTAGTTTTTATCTTAACCATTCTGACAGGTGGAAGATGGTATCTCAGAGTCATTTTGATTTGCATTTCCTGATGGCTAAGGATGTTGAATAGTTCTTTAAGTATATCTCAGCCATTTGAGATTCTTCTGAAAGAGAATTCTCTGTTTAAATCTGTACCCCATTTTTAATTGGATTATTTGATATTTTGATGTCTAGTTTCTTTATATATTATATATTATATAAAGATCAGCCCTCTGTCAGATGTGGGGTTGGTGAAGATATTTTCCCATTCTATAGATTTCCATGTTGTCTTATTTACCATGTCCTTTGGCTTATAGAAGTTTCTCAGTTTCAGGAGTTCCATTTATTAATTGTTGCTCTCAGTGTCAGTGCTACTGGTGTTATATTTAGGAAGTGGGTCTCCTGTACCAATGTGTTCAAGGCTACTTCCTACTTTCTCTTCTATCAGGTTCATTGTTACTGGATTTATGTTGAGGGCTTTGATCCACTTGGACTTGAGGTTTTTATAGGGCAATAGATGTGAACCTATTTGCATTTTTCTATGTGCCAACATGCAGATATGCCAGCACCATTTGTTGAAATACTTTCTTCTTTCCATTGTATAGTTTTGGATTCTTTGTCAAAAATCAGATGTTAATAGGTATGTGGATTTAAGTCAAGGTCTTTGATTCGATTCCATTGATCCATCTGTCTATTTTCATGCCAATACCATGTTGTTTTTTTACAATAGCTCTATAGTAGAGCTTAAAGTTAGCAATGGTGATACCTCCAGAAGCTCCTTTATTATACAGGATTGTTTTAGCTATCCTGGGTTTCTCATTTTTCCATATGAAGTTGAGTATTCTTTCAAGGTCTGTTAAGAGTCGTGTTAGAATTTTGATGGGGATTGCACTGAATCTGTAGATTGCTTTTGGAAAGAATGCCATTTTTTTTTTTTTGGTTTTTCAAGACAGGGTTTCTCTATGTAGCTTTGTGCCTCTCCTGGAACTCACTTGGTAGCCCAGGCTGGCCTCAAACTCACAGAGATCTGCCTGGCTCTGCCTCCCAAGTGCTGGGATTAAAGGCGTGCGCCACCACCGCCTGGCAAGAATGCCATTTTTACTATGTTAATCCTACTGATCCATGAGCATAGGAGATCTTCCCATTTTCTGATATCTTCTCCAAATTCTTTCTTCAAAGATTTAAAGTTCTTGTCATACAGGTCTTTCACTTGTTTGGTTAGAGTCACCCCATGATATTTTATATTATTATGGCTATTGTAAAGGGTGTTGTTTTTCTGATTTTTTTTCTCACCCCATTTATCATATGTATATAGAAGGGTTACTGGTTTTTTAGTTAATCTTGTATCCAGTCACATTTCCAAAAGTGTTTATCAGCTGTAAGAGTTCCCTGGTGGAATATTTCAGGTCACATATGTATACTATTAATATCATCTGCAAATAGTGAAAGTTTGACCTCTTCATTTCCAATTTGTATCACCTTGATCTCCATTTGTTGTCATTGCCCTAGTTAGAATATCAAGTACTAAAGTGAGTACTGATTTTAGTGGAATTGCTTTGAGTTTGTCTCCATTTAAACTGAAATTGCTGTCGGCTTGCTGTATATTGCTTTTATTACATTTTGGTATGTTCCTTGTATCCCTGATCTCTCCAAGGCACTTATCATGAAGGGGTATTAGGTTTTGTCAAAGGATTTTTCAGCATTTAATGAGATGATCATGTGGTTTTTACTTGGTCATGGTGAATAATTCTTTTTATTTGTTCTTGGATTCAGTTTGCCAGAATTTTATTGAGTATTTTTGCATCAATACTCATGAGGGAGATTGGTCTGTAATTCTCTTTCTTTGTTACATCCTTGTTTGGTTTGGGTATCAGGGTAACTGTAGCCTCATAAAAAGAGTTTGGCAATGTTTCTTCTGTTTCCATTGTGTGGAACAATTTAAGGAGTATCAGTATAAGATCTTCTTTGAAATTCTTGTAGAATTCTGTGCTGAAACCATCTGGCCTTGGGCTTTTTTTTGTTTGAGAGACTTTTAATGACTGTTTATATTTCCTTAGAGGTTATAGGTCTATTTAAGTTGTTTATCTGGTCTTGATTTAATTTTGGTATGTGATACCTATCAAGAAAATTGTTATTTCTTTTAGATTTTTCTAATTTTGTGGAGTACCAGTTTTTTAAGTATGACCTGATGATTCTCTGCGTATTTTCTCAGTAGCTGTTGTTATGTCTCCCTTTTCATTTCGTTTTTTGCTAATTTGGATATTCTCTCTCTGACTTATGGTAAGTTTAAATAAGGCTTTGTCTGTCTTTTTTATTTTCTCAAAGAACCAACTCTGTGTTTCATTGATTCTTTGTATCATTCTCATTGTTTCTATTTTATTTTATTTCATTTTATTTATTTTATTTCGGCCTGGAATTTGATTATCTCCTGCCATCTACTCCTCCTGGGTACATTTGCTTCTCTTTGTTCTAGAGTTTTCAGGAGTGCTGTTAACTCACTAGTGTGGGATTTCTCCAAATTCTTTAAGTAGGCACTTTGTGCTATGACCTTTCCTCTTAGCACTACTCTTATAGTGTCCCATAAGTTTGAGTATGATGTGTATTTATTTTCATTGAATTCTAGGAAGTTTTTAATTTCTTTATTTCTTCCTTGACCCAGTGGTAATTCAGTTGAGAATTCTTCAATTTTCGTCAGTTTGAAGGTTTTCAGTGGTTTGTGTTGTTGTTGAACTTTAACTTTAACCCATGGTGATCTGATAAGGTATGGGGGGGTTATTACAATTGTTTTTGTATCTGTTGAGATTTTCTTTGTGTCCAAGTATGTGGTCAATATTAGAGAAGGTTCCATGAGGTGCTGAGAAGAAGGTATATTCTTTTGTATTTGGGTGAAATGTTCTGTAGATGTCTATTAAGTCCATTTGAATCATAATGTCTGTTAGTTCCCTTGTTTCTCTGTTGTTTCTGTCTGGCAGATCTGTCCATTGGTGAGAGTGGGGTGTTGAAGGCTCCCACTATTAATGGAAAAGACAAATACAAAAGCAGCAAACAGAAAGAGCTAACAAAGATTAGGATCGAAGTTAACAAAACGGAAACTGGAAGAAGAATAAACAGACTCAATTAAACAATAAACTGGTTATATGAAAAAATTAACAGATGTAGGCAGAGTTTCTCTGTGTCTCATCAGCAGCTTCCCAAATAATCACTCAGGGACTTACTATTATTTATAAATGTATGGCCATAGCTCAGGCTTATTTCTAACTAGCTCTTACATCTTAAACTAACCCATTTCTATTAATCTATGTGCTGCTCCATGTCTCACGGTTTGTTGCCTCATTTTGTACATGTACTGCTCCTCTGCATGTGGCTGATGACTCTTCTGACTCTGAACTGCTTCCTCCCAGCATTCTCTCTGTCCTGAAAATCCTGTCTAGCTACTGGCCAGTCAGATTTTTATTAACAAGGAGAGCAATCAATATTTACAGTATTCAAAGATAGTTCCAAGGCAAACAGAAATGACAAATTCTTAACCAATCTAAACAAAAGGAGAAGCAAATTAATAAAATCAGAGGTATCTATTAGAACCTTAGTTTGTCCAATGTTCCTTCCAACTTACCAGAAAAGAAAATGTGGTATTTGAAAAAGTGAAGACCTTGCTGATGTGTAGGCTTTGGTTAGGTAGAAAAAGTCTGAGGGGAGGGGGCATTCCTCACTTCAGGAAGTCACATAGACATAGAGGCATAAACATGGAATGTGAACCAAGGAGCTGGATGGAGTCTGTCAGGAGCTGAGCCTGTGATGTCAAGATAAGTGTAAGTTGTGGATGGCCCTGGATGTTCAAGTCTCAATGTGCAAAGTGCCTGGAGACATTGACAAAAAGCAGGTTTTCACTCAGCAGGTCTCCATCAGGGCATAAGATGCTTATCAGGATAGTACTTAGAGCAGCATGGTAAGAGACACAGGAGTAGGGACTGGAGATTTCTGTCCTTAAAAAAATGTGATGTACTTCAACCATTAAAATCAACTGTTCTAATGTAGTCTTTAAACATAGACTAGGTTTATCTACATCTCCTTTACATAGTAGCTGCATATGTATCCTAAGCAACTCACCTTGACACTCTCTTAGTTTGCTCTCACACAAAGTGAAAACATGATTTCCCTTCAAAATATTGAAGTAATATGTGAGTTATTGAGCTATGATGATATTTTATTTGTGCATTAATAAATAAAGTTTACCTGGAGATTATGGAGGAAGCCATCCATTTTAAGTAAACACAGAAGTCAAGCAGCACATGCCCTTAATCCCTTAGCAGGCAGATCTTTGTGTGTTCAAGGCCACACTAGAGAACAGAGCCAAGCATGGTGACACATGCCTTTAATCCCAGTACCAACCATAGAGACCTGGAGGTCTGTACAGACAGACAGACAGTGGTATAGCTGTGTAGGAAGAGGGAGTGAGGTAGCTGGGCTAAGAGCCAATGAGAGGGCAGAAAAGCAAAGTATATAAGTCTGGGTAGATAGGAAGTAACTTACCTTGGAAGCTGCAGAGTTGGTGAGGTGAAGTTAGCTGGTAGCTTTCCATATTTCCCTGATCTCTCTAAGGCTTTAATCCAAATTTCTGGTTGTGTGTTTCTTATTTAATAAGACTGCTTAGAAATTCATGTTTGTAAATTATATAGGCTAGTGCCTGTACATAAAAAATAATATCTTGCTGCTACTATTTCCTATTTCCTAGAAGTCATGATTTAAAAGCAATCCTTTCCTCTGTTGCATTTTTGAAACAAGAACTCACTTTTCTGAACAATGTGAAATGTCCTTGTACTAACTTCAAACAGCCACTGTCTCCTGTCCTCGGGAATGGACAGATAGGAGAAAAGATGTGTACCAAATTAGAAAGTTAAAAATGTCTAACATGTTTAGTGTTGAGAAGACTGTATTAAAAGATCATAAGCTATCCAAAGGTCTAAAGAAGTTATAATGGTGCAATTTTAGATTACATCAGTAACTAATGAATCAATAAAATACCAAGTAATTATTGCTCTCCTGAAATGAAGTTGAGAACACAGAAAAAACTGTTGCTGCCAGGATGGCCCACATATGAACAAGCTTTCACTAAACCTTAAAGAGGAATGTTTGAAAGAGTAATGGCTAAGTTGTCATGACTATGATGTAAAATATTTTTGGTTGTGAGCCTAGCCTTTAATGGCTGAGCTATCCCTCCAGCCCTGTGATGTAAAATGTAGCTGAGAAAAGTCAATTGTAAGGCAAACAGTTTTGATAAATGCAAGAGAGATGACAATACAACCAGAGTCATAATTTAAGGGAACCACCCTATTCCTTGTCAGAATGAATTGATTTTGTTGGGGGAAAACATATGGCAAAGTTCAGATAGTTCTGATTATTTTAAAGAAATATTGACCTTTGCCAATGACTGGTTTCCTTTATCAAACTAATTCTTAGGAGGGAATATCAGCCAAATATAGGTATTGGTATATACTGTCAGCTGCTATTGTACTCAAGGTTAAAAAAATCTGCAAGTGTGAGGTTTACCTGAAGTTGGCAAGTGTGAGTAATAGTTTTATTGGTAACCTAGATAAATCTTGTCCCTAAAGTGTTTATTAGTAAAAAATAGAGCCAATTCTTATGGAATTGTGTGAATTCAGTCAATTCAGGAAAACATTTGTGTCTGACCTTGTTTTAAACCAGCTGGAAACCATGGAGGAAATTAAATGCAAAGCTCTCATGAAAAAAGAAGCAAGTCCCTGTGGGAACATACTGAATGTGAAAGACAGTTGCTGAGCACCTTCCAGGTATCAGATCCCTCAGGGGACTCACCCAAATGCAACTTATAGATAGGATAGAAAGCATGGGGTGAGGAACAACCGGCAACCTTGACAATGTGAAAAGCTCTGTCATTCTGTGTTTGTGACATAAAGGTGGATATAATACTCAGTATTTAGTTCCCAGTGTTCACAACAAAGTCTCTCATAACAAGAAAGCACTCATTAACAAAGCCTGACATTCCTTTCCCAATAGGCTGCAACCCAAGCCACGAAGAGAAAAGTAACAAGAATATGAAACCCCAGTCTCCCACCCTAATCTTTTGATTTCTTCCCACTGGAGTGCTGAAACTCTGGGGATGTAAGATGTAGCGCTCTCACCACCACACCCTGACCTCATCCCTTCTCTTGCTGCCCCTCCTCAAGATTCACCTAATCTTAGGTGATACATGAGTTTTATAGGATAATTTCCCCTGACTTCGATTCTATTCTCACCAGAGACATTATGTTATTAATCTTTACTGCTACAGCTACTTCTACTGATACTTCTATAACAGAAGTGTAAAGAAGTACAAAAAAGAAACAGAAAAGGAAAAACAACTTCTTGTGCAAGACGTCATGTTCCTGATATTATAGTTTGGAAGTACATTGCACAATTTAAACAGGTAGTCTGATAAACACCCTCCCATTCTTACCCCTCCAGCAGCAGTGACAATCTCTAATAATGCTCAAATCAGTATGTGAAGGAGCCCTAATCCTTAATCCTCCAGTGCTCCTTGTCCATCTGCTTGGATATTGTCAGTTCCAGTTCCCTTCGTCTTATCTCCCAGTCATTGACTTTTTTTTCTTTTTATTTATTCTTTGTATGTAAGTATTTTATTGAGTATTTTGGCATCTAAGTTCATAAAGAAAATTTGGCCTATATTTTTCTTTGTGAATCTTTGTGTGGTTTGGGTATCAGGATGCGCTAAAATGGTCTGGCCCTGGTCTTTTGTTTTTGTTGTTGTTGTTGTAAGACTTTTAATGACAGCTTGCTTCTATTTCCTTAGGGATTATAGTTCTATTTAAATCATTTATTTTTATCTTGGTTTAACTTTGGTAAGTGGTATATATCTAGAAAATTAACCATTTCTTTTAGATTTTCCAGTTTTATGGAGTACAGGTGTAACACGAATCTTAAAAGGTCTTATAATAAAAAAAAAAAACCCAGAGCCACATATTGGGATGAAAGCTGAAAGATCAGAGAAACAGAACAAGCCAGCCACATTCTTATCTCTACAAAATCTTCAGCCTCAAGAGAGAGACTTCCTGTTTACTCATGCCTTATGTACCTTTCTGTGCCCTGCCATCTTACTTCCTTCCTAGTGCTAGGATTAAAGGCATGTGCAACCACACCTGGTTCTGTTCCCAGTGTGGCCTTGAACTCACAGACATTCAGATGGAATCTCTGCCTCCTAAATGCTAGGATTAAAGATGTGTGCTATCATTGCCTGACCTCTGTGTTTAATATAGTGGTTGGCTTTGTCCTCTGATACCCAGATAAGTTTAATAGGGTACACAATATATCATATTTCCCCTTTTTAGTCTAAAATAATAAAAGGTTATAACTAATATAAGAAAACTATATATAAGTACAATAAGTATATATAATACATACAGTCAAGAATTACATTAACAATGTCTAGTCCATTAACATCTTACAAATTCAGACAAAAACTCCATTCAATATACATAATTTGTATACAATATACAAAAATCTAATCCAATGTAAAATATTTAAAACTAGTAGTTGCCTTTTAAAAGCAGATTCAATAATCTACCTTTTTATCTTATCATATCTATATCCTCCCCTTTTTTCTTTTCAGAGTAGATTGGATAATCTACTCCTTTATCCTATTATTTCTATATCTTTTTTTTTCAGAGTAGATAAAATAATCTACCTCTTATCTATATCCTCTTTTTATTTTTCAAACAAGAACCTTGAATCTACTTTGTTTAACTTTTTTCCTGACCATTTACATACAGGTTTTTAAAGTATGGACTAATGATTCTTTGGAGTTCCTGATTGTCTCTTGTTATGACCTTCTTTTCATTTCTGATTTTTAAAATTTGGATATTCTCTCTCTGTCTTTTAGTTTGGATAAGAGTTTGTCTATCGTGTTGATTTTCTCAAAGAACCAACTCTTTATTTCATTGACTCTTTGTATTGTTCTCTGTTTCTATTTTATTGATTTCAGCCCCAGTTTAACTATTTCCTGCCATCAACTCCCCTTGGGTGTGCTTACTTCTTTTTGTTCTAGAGCTTTTGGGTGTGCTGTTAAGTTGCTAGTATGATATCTTATAGCTGAAGTTTTCCTGTGTCCCACCTGGCCCATGGTCAGGACAAATCTCTCTCACCCCCCAGTCCTGCAGCTTTTTAGACCCAAGTAAACACACAGAGGCTTATATTAATTAAAACTGCTCAGCCATTAGCTCTGGCCTACCACTGACTAGCTCTTACATTTAAACTAACCCATAATTCTTATTTATGTTTAGCCACATGGCTTTGTACCTTTTCCCAGTTCTGCCTTCACATCTTGCTTCCTCTGTGTCTGGCTGGTGACTCCTGACTCAGCCTTCCTCTTTCCAGAATTCTCCTCTCTACTTGTCTCACCTATACTTCCTGCCTGGATACTGGCCAATCAGCATTTTATTTATTAACCAATCAGAGCAACACGTTCACAGCATACAGAGTGATATCCACAGCAAGATCTCTCTAATTTTTTTTAATGTAAGTACCCAGTAAAATGAACTTTGCACTGAACCTGCCTGGACTGAGTCTACCAGGTTGATCTCAGTCCTCGGGGGAGGCTTTTCCTGGAGGAGGTGGGAATGGGGGGTGGGCTGTGGGGAAGGTGAGGGGGGCTGGAGGGGGGAGAACAAGGGAATCCGTGGCTGATATATAGAACTGAATTGTATTGCAAAATAAAAATTAAAAAAAAAATGAACTTTGCTCTTAACACTACTTTCATTGTGGTCCATAAGTTTGGGTATGCTGTGTATTCATTTTCATTGAATTCTAGAAAGTCATTAATTTCTTTCTTTGTTTCTGTCTTGACCCAGTTTTTATTCAATAGAGAGTTGTGCAGTTTCCATGGGTTTGTAGGCTTTCTGTTGTTGAAATACAGCTTTAATCCATGGTGATCAGATAGGATGCAGGGAGTTAGTTCAGTTTTCTTATATCATTTGAGACTTGCTTTGTGACTGAGTATGTGGCTAATTTTGGAGAAAGTTCTGAGAGGTACTGAGGAGAAGATATATTCTTTTGTGTTGGAGTGAAATGTTACATAGATATCTGTTAGGTCCACTTGGTTTATAACTTCTGTTAGCTCCAGTATTTCTCTGTTTAGTTGGGTTTCTCTGTTTAATGGATGACCTGTCCATTAGTGAGAGTGGGGTATTGAAGACTCCCACTATTAATGTGTGAGGATTGATGTATAATTTTAGCTTTAGTAATGTTTCTTTAAAATGTGAGTATCCTTGTTTTGGGGGCACAGACATTAAGAATTGAAACATCATCTTGGTGGATTTTTCTCCTTTGATGAGTACACGGTGTCCTTTCTCTGTCTCTTTTGATTAATTTTGGTTTGAAGTTTATTTTGTTAGATATTCAAATGGCTATAAAGCCTTGCTTATTAGATGCATTTTCTTGGGAAATCTTTTTCCAACCCTTTACCCTGAGGTAATGTCCATCTTTGATGTTGAGGTATTGTTCTTGTATGTAATTAAAGGATAGATCCTGTTTTGCATCCATTTTGATAGTCTGTGTCTTTTTTGGGGAATTGAGACCATTGATATTGAGAGATATTATGGTAGTTTGAATAAAAATGCCCCCCATGTGCTGGGCGGTGGTGGCGCACGCCTTTAATCCCAGCACTCGGGAGGCAGAGCCAGGCAGATCTCTGTGAGTTCGAGGCCAGCCTGGGCTACCAAGTGAGTCCCAGGAAAGGCGTAAAGCTGCACAGAGAAACCCTGTCTCGAAAAACCAAAAAAAGAAAAAAAAATGCCCCTCCTGGCCTCCTGGCAGTAGAATCAGAATCCATCCTGGGTGCATGAGTGGGCTTTTTGGAGTCCACTACCTATGATGGGACACCTCGCACAGCCTTATAGCAAGGGGACTGGCTTGCCTGCCTCTACTAAATATACCTACCCATAGGAGGTCTTACTTTCTTGTAGGAGGGAATGGGGAGGTAGGTTAGGAGGGGGAGGTTGGAGGGGTAGGAAAAGGGAAGAGGGAAATCTTTGACTGGTATGTAAAATGAATAAAATATTTTCTTAATAAAAAATGGCCCCCATAGGCTCACAGGGAGTGGCACTATTAGGAGGTATGGCCTTGCTGGAGTAGGTGTTGCTTTGTTGGAGGAGGTGGGTCACTGGAGGTGGGCTTTGAGGTCTCAGAAGCTCAAGTCAGGCCTAGTGTGTCTCCGTCTCTTCCTGCTGCCTGTGGATCAAGATGTAGAGCTCTCAGCTCCTTTTCCAGCACCATGTCTGCTTGCACACTGCCATGCTTCCTGCCATGATGATAATGGAATAAACCTCTGAAACTGTAAGTCAGCCTCAATTAAATGTTTTCCATTATAAGAGCTGTCATGGTCCAGAGACAGCTGACCTGAGCTTGTGGGAGCACATGGACTCTGGACCAACAGTTAGGGAGCCTGCAAGGGACAGCCCTAGGCCCTCTGCATGTATGCAACAATTATGTATCTTAGTGTGCTTGTAAGGCTCCTAGCAGTGAGATCAGGACCTGTCCCTGGCACATAGCTGGCTTAGAGGAACCTGTTCCCCATGCTGAATTACCTCACCCAGCTTTTGTGCAAGAGGAGGAGCTCTGTCCCACCTCAACTTGATGTGCTATGCTTTGTTCAAGCCCATGGGAGGCCTGCTCCTTTCTGAATGGAGATAGGGGAGGAGTGGATGGGGAGGGGGCTAGATGGGAGTTGGTGGGAGGGAATAGGGAGGAGAGGAGGAAAGAAAAACTGTGGTCTGTATTTAAAATAAATGAAAAAATTAAATAAAATAAAATTTTAAAAAAGTTGTCATGGTCATGGTGTTTCTTCACAGCAATGGAAACCCCAACTAAGACAGATAGCAATCACCAATGATTGTTAATTCCTGGGGGGGGTTGTTTTTGTTATTGTTGGTGGTGGGACATGTGTGTGAGCTTGTGTGTTTGTGTGTGTGTGTGTGTGTGTGTGTGTGTGTGTGTGTTTCTCTTCTTTTGGTTTTGCTGGAGTGAGAGTCTTTATTTCCTTTGTTTTCATGATTGCAGTTAACCTCCTTGGGCTGGAGTTTTCCTTCTTGTACCTTCTTATATGGCTGGATTTGTAAATAGATATTGTTTAAAGTTGGTTTTATCATGGAATGTCTTATTTTCTCCATCTATGGTGATATAAAGTTTTGCTGGGTATGGGCTGGCATCTGTGGTCTTAGAGTCTACAACAAATCTGTCCAGAATCTTCTAGCTTTCAGAGTCTCCATTGGGAAGTCAAGTGTAATTCTAATAGGTCAGCCTTTATATGTTACTTATTCCTTTTCCCTTTCAGCTTTTAATATTCTTTCTTTGTTTTGTATGTTTAGTATTTTTTGTTATTACGTGGCTAGGGGACTTTCTTTTCTGATGACTCTATTTGGTATTTTATATGCTTCTTGTACCTTGATAGGCATCTTCTTTTTTAGGTTAGGAAAATTATCTTCTATGTTTTTCTTGAAAATATTTTCTAGGACATTGATCTGGGATTCTTCCCCTTCTTCTATTCCTGTTATTCTTAAGTTTGGTCTTTTCATGGTGTCCCATATTTCCTGAATGTTTTGTGTCAGGGATTTTTTTTTTTTTAGATTTAACATTCTCTTTGACTGATGTATCTGTTTCTTCTATCCTATCTTCAACACCTGAGACTCTCTCTTCCATCTCTTGTATTCTGTTGGTGATACTTGCATTTGTAGTTCCTGTTCACTCACCTAGATTTTTCATTTCTAGAATCCCCTCATTTTCTTTTTTTCCTTATTGCTTCTATTTCCATTTGCAGGTATTCAAGAGTTCCTTTCCATCAACTGTTTATTTGTTGTTCTTGGCTTTTTTTAAGGGATTTTTTTTAATTTCCTCTTATTTTTCATTTATCTTTTCCTCTATTTATTTAAGTAATTTATTCATTTCCTCTTTAAGGACCTCTATCATCTTCATAAAGTTGGTTTAAGGTGGGTTTTTTGTGCTTCAGCTATGTTGGAATATTCAGGGCCTGCTGTTGTAGGACAGCTGGGCTCTGGTGATGACATTTTTGCCTTGGCTTTTGTTGATTGTGTTCTTAACACTGACATCTAGGCATCTGGTTTGGGGGGTGATTATAGTCTAGGTGCCAATTTCTGAGTTTGACTTTGTTGGATGGGTGTTTTCTTCCTTGATTTCTGTTTCCTCACTGGTTTTTCTGGCCATTGTGGCCTCTGGTTGAAGAGGGAGCCCAATCAAAGTTGAGGCCTGGGTATGGCAATGAGGATGGGTGGGGAGATTAGGGATGGGGGGCACTGAGACAGTGGGGGAGGTCAGCAGACAAGTGGCCTCCCTGGAGTGCCGGTGCCTAATGTGACCTTCAGTTGAGCCCAGTTGATCAACACTGGTAAATCAGTAGCTGTAGACATTTACTTTTGAAAGGCAAGCATCTGGCTTTTTAAATCTCCATTTTGTAACTGTGGAAAATCCTCAATCAAATGTAGCACATGGGGAGAGCAGTTAAGGTTGCTTATAGCAGGGTTGATTTTAGAGGATGAGTTACACTTGCTTTCAAAGCTTACATGCTTCTTGCATCAGAAAGCTTCCCAAGTTAGCTTTGCAGAAGGAAAGGTGGGCAAGCATAAGCACCCTAAGCAATGCCAGAGTTATTTATGAATATCTTGTTACCTCAAAAAAAGATTTTAATTCAGCAATAAGATAATCATAGCATGTTAAATACCTATTTTCCCTTCCTTTGTTTTAATTCTGTACTTGTTCAATACCATCATGACTAATGGCTCCTTTGGGAATTCAGAAGTTACATTAGATAAAACCTGATTTACATGTATGTTCTTATCTATTAAGATAAATATTCTTTTCTTATGATCTCTATACCTCTCCTTTTGTTGAATTAAAATTACAATTTAATAAATATTTAAAGAAAACAGTGTTCTCAAACTCTGCCAGAAGACAGGCATATGGACAGAAGGGGTGGGAATAATAATTTAACAACTAGCTCTTCTGTGGTGAATACAGATCATGAGGAAACTAAACGCACTCAAGTTTAAAGTTTCAGACACACTGCCAAATGCCAGCCAAATGAACAGGTGTATGGGATGGCTACTTCATAATAGCTACTCATATTTCATTTCTTTTTAAATGTATGTCATGGATCAAACGTCTCATGCTTGCAAAGCAAGCACTTTATCGACTAAGCCATTGCCCCAGCCTCTAAGACAGTTTTAGTGATGTGCCTCTCCTTGGTGCATCTCCAAGGTTGAAAGCAGATGCCCATGAATGTTTGAAATGTGTCTCAGAGAGGTGGCTTTTTCTGAAGAGTGAACCTCAACCACTAACACAATTGTACAGCACAATTGACTTTTGTATTTGCAGAAGCAATATATGTCAACCAAAGAGGTGACTGAAAAAATGAAGGAGCAGTTGGTGTCAGCAGAAGAGACCAAGACTGGTAGTAGGTCTGCTGTAACGGCTAATGTGCAAGTAAAACTACAGTGCCAATAATTAGTTTGGTCCACTGATTCTTCTTTAAATTTTTTGTTTCATATTTCTAATGAACAACACACCACTAAATCATAGGAGGTAGAGACAGAAGGAACACTGGAGCCCAGGAGTCTGGGGCTACCCTTGGCAACATCTGAATACTATCTTTTAAAAATATATTTAAAAAAAAAACTGAAGAATGACACCAGTTGGCATGCCAATGGGGATGGAGGAATGCTCATGGGCTCCAGCCCTAGATGAAGAACCACAGGCAATTGACAACTACTGAGAGAAGAAGAATTAGCCTTCCCCAAGGACAAGCCCCCAATACCAGATGGTCAGCCCTACAAACATATGCATAAGATCAACACTAAATGGACTAACTGGGCTATATATGTACATTTATTGACATATATGAAACAATAGTAATAATAAAGCAGCCATGAATTTGAGTGGGGGTAGGATATGGAGGGTATAGAAAGAGGAGGAGGAAGGAGAAAGTAGTGTAAATACAGTAAACATATAGTAAATTTTAAAATAAATTTAATCAAAGAGTTAAAATTACATAATATTCTGATCATTTAGGAATTAGATGTTTCTACGTTATCAACAACTGCTTATAAGTCTCAGTACTATATTCATATTCTCTTCTGTGTGTTGTGTTTTATCTGAAGCATGTGTTTAAATGGCTTGTTCAAGTGTTGAAAATGCTGAAATGAAGTATACAACTCCTTTTAATCACTGCCTTCTGGGGAATGAGCTATGAGCTGTATGTGAAGTCCTGCTCTTGTTTCTATGTGACTATAGGTCTTGTATGCTGCAGTGGATTAGACTGCTAGGAAGTAAAAAAGAGCCTATAAGAGACTATGTCATAGAAAGTATAGAAAACATTCAGAATTTCCATTAAAATTGAATTATTGCCAGTATAATCAGTACATCACATGAAGTTACCAGAAAGCAATATTGAAACGAAGTTTAAGACTATCTGAAATTTTGTGGCAATCATTTAATTTTTGGATGTTAAAAAATGAATACGTATCTGAAGATTCAAAGCTAACATCCACAAACCAGAGAAAACATTCAACATTTTTCTTTCTGGGCTTAGGTTACCTCAGAATGACTGCTTCCAGCACAATCCATTTACCGGATAATTTCCTGTTCTTAACAGCTGGATGATATGCCACTGTGTAGAAATACCACATTCTCATTACCCAGTCTGATTGATATGGAGCCCCAAATGTTGAATACCAGTCATATTGACTTTCTGATTGAATATACTTCTCTTCACATTCAACTGGTAAAGTTTGATTATTAAAAGGCCACTTCTAAATACTAATCTTTTTATAAGTCTGCCATATTCTGGTATCCCCCAAAACTGCTCCTCAATTTTCTCTGTAAGTTGCGGTCTATTATCTCTAGTATGGACTCAGTATGTCCCCCCAAAACTCACATGATGAAATATTTCTCCTCATATGATGGTACTAGTAGGTAGCCCCCTGGGAGGTGATTAGATCATAAAAGATTACAACAGTGTGGTGTAGCATGAATCTTAAAAGGTCTTATTAATAAAAAACAAACCTGGAGCCAGGTATTAGGGTGAATGCTGAAAGATCAGAGAAGCAGAACAGGCCACAGTTAACCTCACCTTGCCAACTTCTCAGCCTATCCTCTTTCATCAAATTGGAAGCCTCTGAATCCTCATCTGGAATGAATCTCAACTGAATTTCTGCTAAAAGTCTAAAAGATTAACCAGGCTCTAGTTTCTGGTCCCCATGCCTTATATGCTTCTTGCCATCACTTCCTGGGATTAAAGGTGTGTGTCACCATGCCTGGCTGTTTCCAGTGTGGCTTTGATTTGTGGATGGATCTCTGCCTCCAGAATGCTAGGATTAAAGGTGTGTGTGCCATCATTTGCTGGCCTCTATATCTAGTGGCTATTCTGTCCTCTGATCACAGATAAGTTTATTAGGATACATAATATATTGGGGGACACAATATATCACATTAGTGCTGTGGATATTGCTCTTTTTTGTTGTGAAAGTGTTGCTCTGATTAGTTAATAAATAAAATGCTGATTGTCCAGTAGCCAGGGAGTAAGTATAGGCAGGACAGGCAGAGAAGAGAATTCTGGGAACAGGAAGGCTGAGTCAGGAGTCACCAGCCAGACACAGAGGAAGCAAGATGTAAAAGTACCGGTAAGCCACAAGCCATGTGGCAACTTATAGATTAATAGAAATAGGTTAATTTAAGATATAAGAATTAGATAGCAAGAAGCCTGAGCCATTAAGCCATCCAGTTTTAATTAATATAAGCCTCTATGTGTTTACTTGGGTCTGAGTGGCTGCGGGCCCAGGCAGGACTGGAGAAAACTCCAACTACAGTGTGGCTATCTGCACACCTAGAACTCACCAGATACCTCTAATTGCTGCACAGTAGGCAGGTTCCACCAAAACCACCCCAGTTTAGAAAAGTAATAATGTTCTCTTTATAGAGAGAACATGGTAACCTTGAGGATAGCCACTGCCACACTTTATGACCTAATAAAGAAGCTTACTAGGAAGGTGATGGGCTTCGTACTGAAGCACCGTCAAATTTCAGTCATGTAGCAGGATCAGCTGTGAACCTCCCTGCCTCTCACTATTGACAGAGATCCAAGGCATTTAATGGCCCTCCATTGTATTCATCAAAAAGCAGCCAAACGACAATAGCCTGTTGATAAAACTTTGCAAAATCCTTCTTTTTGGACTTACAACTAAATATCATACTTCTGTAAAAGAAGCTAAATGGTTTCCTACAATAGGTTATAGGAATACTGAGGATCTTGTGCATGAATCCTTAATTTTTGTAAACTGAGTATTAATATTCATCTGCTGCTTTGCTGCCACTGCTCTGGGTTGTTGGAAAAGACAGAAGGAAGAGCAAAAACAAGAAATTCAGATGAAAGTAGGAACTTCCACTTAAATACAGTATCCATTCCACTGAAATGATCTTGATGGAAACCAAAGAAGGTAGGGCTGGCTATAGAGCAGTGGTAGAGCACTCGCCTACCAGGTTGGAGGTGATAGGTTCAATAATTAACACTGGGGGGAAAGCACTGGGAAAAGAAACGTCAACAGAAGAGTAACAATCAACTAAATGAAGACAAAAAAGTTGAAATGCAGGTACTTATAAAATAAACCAATGGCCCCACCACCCATACACTAACATGTCCCTACACATGTACACAGACCAAGAATGGAGGCAATAGAAATAACAACTTCCTACCAAGACAATAGGTTGTTCTCTACAAAGTGACAGCAAGGCTCCACTGCTGAAGACAACACCCATACAACTCATTGAAAATGGAGAAGTTGAGCTGGTGCCTACATAAACGCCCCCCCCCCACACACACACACTATGTTCTAGTGTCAATGACATGGAAAGGTACTCTACAAGCTTCCAAAAAAGAAAAGTAGACACCAACCCAACCACAAAACCTTTGTTCTACAATCTGTCCTGCCACAAAATATGCTAGGGCAGTGATGGCACAAATCTTGTGGGAATAACCAATTGGTATTTGATTCGACTTAAGGCTCACTCCATGAGATGTAACCCATACCTGACACTGCTTGGATGATCAAGAACAAGAGTCTAGATAGCCCAGAGACCTGGGGTAAAACCAAATACTAGTGGTCAAAAATGATAAGATAAAATGACTCCTAATGATATTCTGCTATACTCATAGACTGGTGCTTTATTCGGCCATCATCAGAAAGGCTTCCTCCTGTAGAAAATGTGAACAAGCACAAAGATCTAAAGCAGACATCACACATAGAGAGAAACCTTGGAATACACAGCTCTAAAAGAAATGTCTCCATCAAATCTCTCCACTCTAAGCTCGGAGAACCCCATGAAAGAGGAGGCAGGAGAGTAGAGGAGAGAGGGGATGGAGAAGGACATCAGAAGAACAAGGCCCTCTAAATCAACTGAGCAAAGCTCATATGAACTCACAGGGACTGAAGTAGCAATTATAGGGCTTACATGGGTCTGCACCAGGTCCTCTGTGTATATATTATAGCTTTCCATTTAATACTTTTATGGCACTCCTGAATGTGTAAATAAATGGGCTCAAATTCTTGTGCCTTCTCTTGGGGCTCTTATATTTTTCTGTTGGCTTGTCTTGTCCAACTTCAATCTGATGTTTTTCATTTTATCTTATTATATTTTGTTATGTTTCGTTGTTATCTGTTAAAAGCCTGTTCTTTTTAAATTAGAGACATAAAGGGAGTGGATTAGGATGGGAGAGGAGGTGGGGAGCATCTGGGAGGAGCAGAGGGAGCGGAAACTGTATTCAGATTATATTGTATGAGAAAAGAACCTATGTTTAATGAAAAGGGAAAAATAAAGTTTAAAAATTAAAAACTAGAAAGGCAGTAAAGAAAAAACAAACAAAAAGAGAAATAGCAACTTTTCATAAAATGAAGTTCAGAAAAGGAAAACATAATAATTGAGAACAGAAAATGAAGTCTCCATGGGAGAAGGCTTCAGGGTTGAAGAGGAAAAAGGACAGACCATGTTCAGCATCATATCTGATTATTTGAAAAGTTATTAATAGACTTCAAAGATCCTGTGAAACACTTAAAAGCTAAAAGTCACCTTGAATATAATTATCAATAAAATTATTCTAAAGTTGTAGCCAAAGGACAACCAAAATTAAAATATAACACAGCTTTTTTAAAAAGAAAAAAGTCCAAATGCAAACTCTAATCAGAGTAAGAATATAACTCGAGCCCAATCAAAGAATGAAGAAAATTAGCCTCTATACCTGGCAGCATGCAGCCCCAAAAGGTCATCTTTCCGTCTACGCAAATCCAAAGGTGAGATCTAAAAAAGTCACTAAAGAACAGGGTGACGATTTGCAAGTCAGCCTCACAGAGTATAAACTGGATCCCAGAGGCAGTGGCTCTGGGGATGATTGTGGGGTGCACATGAATGATTTAGGTAGAGTCACATAATCTGGGGCAACCTGGGAAATTACAGTCCTCAGATCTCTATATCTAACGAAGAGTGTCTGGCCTCTAAACAAACATTAAAATACCCATTTTTAACCTTTTAATTTGGGTAAGTGACTTTAGAACTATAGGAAGCTTCAGAACTAATTACAAAGGCTAGAATGTGACATACTCTTAGTATTGATATTTTTATTCATTTTAATATAATCTGCTTGTTTGTTATTTAAATCCTTTGAAATGATTAAGAAAATCTGACATTAAATCTTACTCTTTTTTAAAAAATGTATTTATATATTTTATATCCCTACTACAGTTTTCCCTCCCTTCTCTTCTCCCAGTGCCCCCCACCTATTCTTTGCCCCCCACCATCTACTCCTCTTCCATTTCTGAATAGAAGGCCTCCTATGGATATCAACAAAACATGGCATATCAAGTTGCAGTAAAACTAAGCACCTCCCCTTGTATTAAGGCTGGACAAGGCAATCCAGTATGAGGAATATGGTCCCAAAAGACAGCATAAGAGTCAGAGATAGGCCCTGCTCCCACTGTTAGAAGTCTCACAAGAAGACCAAGCTACACAGCTGTCACATACATATGCAGAGAGCTTAGTTCAGTCCCATGCAGGCTCCCTGATTGTCAGTTCAGTCTCTGTAAGCCCCTGTGATCCCAGGTTAGTTGGTTCTGTGAGTTTTCTTGTGGTGTCCTTAACCCCTCTGACTCATACAGTCCTTCTTCCCTCTCTTCAGCAGGATTCCCCAAGCTCAACCTAGTGTTTGGCTGTGGGTCTGCATCTGTTTCCACCAGTTGCTGGATGAAGCCTCTCTGATGCCAATCATGCTAGGCACCAATCTATGAGTATAGCAGATTATCATTAGGCATCATCATACTGACATTTTTTTCTCCAGTCATGAAGGCAGTGCCAAGGGTGGGCTCACTCTCCTGGCATGGGTCTCAGGCTGGACCAGTCATTGGTTGGCCACTCCTACTATCTCTGTGCCACCCTTACCCCAGCACATCCCATAGATAAGAGACTGTAGGTCAAAGTTTACATGGCTGGGTTAGTATCCCAATCTCTCCACTGGAAGTCTTGCCTGGTAACAGGAGATGGCCAGTTTAGGCTCCATATGCCCTATTGCCAGGAGTCTTAGCTAGGATCATCCTTGTAGATTCCTGGGAGTTTCCCTTGCACCAAGTTTCTACCTCACCCTGAATGCCCTCCCACTGTGGGATGGTCTGTATGTCAAATGTGTTGCTCTGATTGGTCAATAAATAAAACACTGATTGGCCAGGCAGGCAGGAAGTATAGGTGGGACTAACAGGAGAATTGAGAGAACAGGAAGGTGGAGGGAGTCACTGCCAGCCGCTGCCATGACAAGCAGCATGTGAAGATGCCGGTAAGCCATAAGCCATGTGGCAAGGTATAGATTTATAGAAATGGATTAATTTAAGATGTAAGAACCAGATAACTAGAAGCCTGAGCCATTAGGCCAAACAGTTTAAATAATATTAGCATCTGTGTGTTTATTTTAGAAGTGGGCTGTCAAACTGCTGGGGCTCGGCAGAACCCGGAGAGAAAACTCTCCAGCTACACCCTCTCCTTTCCAGTTGTCTCTTTCAGAACTCGCATCCTCCATCCCCCCACCTGATCCCTCATGTTCCCAACCCCACCTGTCCCCAGTTCACAAAGGAATCTCTTCTATTTCCTCTTCCTATGGAGATATGAGCACTCACCTTGAGCCCTCCTTGTTACCTAGCCTCTCTGGGTCTGTGGATTGTACCACGGTTATCCTTTACTTTACAGTTAATATACACTTATAAGTGAATACATATCATATTTGTCTTTCTGGGTCTGGGTTACCTCACTCAGGATGATTTTTTTCTAGTTCCATCCATTTGTCTGTGAATTTCATAATGTCAACATTTTTAACAGCTGAGGAACACTCTATTGTGTAAATGTACCATATTTTTTTTTTACCCATTCTTTGGTTGAAGGACATATAGGTTGCTTCCAGATTCTGGCTATCATGAATAAAACTGCTGTGAACATAGTTGAACAAGTGTCCTTGTGGTATGACTGAGCATCCTTTGGGTATATGCCCAAAAATGGTATAGCTGGGTCTTGAGGTAAATTGATTGCCAATTTTCTGAGAAACTGCCATATTGATCTCTAAAGTGGTTGTACAAGTTTGCACTCCCACCAACAATAGAGGAGTGTTCCCCTTGTTCCACATCCTCTCCAGCATGAGCTGCCACTTTTAAACTCTTGGTTATAGGAGATTTTTATGATTTTGTAAACAGTCAAATGTTCAGGTGATATTTTGAAGTATCTGTAAGTTTAATTTATTGCCTTAAGAATTGCTAAATAATTTTAAATGTTTTGTGAATTATGGCTATAAATATACCCCCTTAGACATTTGAAGAGTATAGTGACAAATCTGTTAAAATTGTGAAGTTTCAATGCTTAAGGGAATTTAACAAATTGTATATTAAAAGTATAGAATGTTTTATTAAGAAATCTTTGACTTTAAAAGATAATAAAGTATGTAAAATACTGTCTAGACAAAGCTTTGTAACTTACATCTTTAAGAAACCAAATAACTTAAAACTCAATTTATAAAAATTCTTTCCATATCCAAATTTCCTTTGTTTCATGGACTTTAACATTAATGCTAAAAACATCATGACAACCTTCAACTCTGAGACTACAGAGGTCTTATGTGAAAGTAAACATGTAATATTATGCTATTCACTTCAGTGGTGTTTGCCATTTAACTAAGTAGCACATAGCAAAAACCAGTAAGTATATCAAAATGGGCATATGGTACTACTGCCATGATGAAAACCTTCAACTCTTCAGCAGTAAGTCAATAGATACTGCTCAATATCCCTAGATCAAGAAACAGGAGTGTAGGCATATCATCTTTTTCTTCCTTCCTTCCTTCCTTCCTTTTTCTTTTATTTTTAAGACAGGGTTTCTCTGTGTAATAACCCTGGCTATCCTGGAACTCACAGAGATCTGCCTGCCTCTGCCTCCCAAGCACTGAAATTAAAGAAGTATGCACCCACTGTGCCCAGTGCATAATGTCTTTTAGCAATATGGAGGAAAATCCAGATGAAACCACTCTGCTCATCTTCCTCTGACATGGTGGGCCAGAAAAGTCTTTAGTGCAACTTAATTTTTTAAACTGTGCACATGTCTCACTTAGATAAATAATTTATAAATAATGCAGTAAAGTGTTGTGTCATTGATGTTGCAAGGAATAATTATATGTAGGTATAATTTTATAATAGCCTTTTATTTTAAATAAACTTCTATGAGCCTCAATTTCCTTGTCTTTGTGAACAATACCACCCTAATAGATTTATGAAGAAAAATAGAAGCATTTATAAGAACAGACTCCTTCATTAAAACTAAAAATCATTGTAACTAAGATTTTAATACAATATGAAGATCCAACAAAGAGAACAAGCAAATTCATTAAAGGAGCTAAATATTAAGAACTAAAAAGAACAGGGATTATATTGACTTTTGCCAATAAAATTAAGCTAAGTTAAGGTGCATAGACACAAGATAGATGTTCACACCTAGGGGCACTATGAGTTTATATACCATGTTTGAATAGTGCCAGCTCACAGGCCCACCCTCCTTCCCTGGCCTGCATTTGATCGGTTCTCCACTCATGCAGACACATGTGACCAAAAATAATGCCTTAGGATAGGGCATTTTCAGGGTTCAGCTGTTCCCTTCCACAAAGACCATGACCAAGTTAATAAGTTTGAAAGACAGAGCTTCCCAAGGTAAACCCAAGTCTCTAACAGACCCAGCAGCCTAACAACCAGACCCTCCTGTCTTACAATGCACACCATGAACATACCGTGAGGGAACAATGTATGATGGTGACCACGCATGTATTCCCCACACATGTGAAAATATTTTTAATGGCTTTAAAAGGTAAGGTTCTGTAGAGAATGATTGTGAGGGTCTCTGAGTACAGACATGAGGCCCCAATTATGTGGGCAAAAATAAAACAGAAATTCTAAACAAACCTGGGTAATCACAAAGCAAAAGAACTCTGACTCTCCAGGGAAGAGCACAAGAAAATGAGAGAAGGCATCTACCCGACGAAGACATGGTAGACATCCAGAAAAAACCCTGAAGACCCTCCACAGACCGGGTCTGCTACACTCCATGCCCTGGAAATGATTATACCAAAAGTCTGGGAGAACCAGCCAACCAGGCTAAACTGTGTGGCTTTGCTGAAAGGACATTGTCAACGAACAGGGCGGTGGCTATGCACACCAGAGAGTCTGGTATACTCCTGGACAGTGGATATGGAGAACACCAGAACAGCAGAAAGGACAAGACTGCTCAGAAGCACTTTGAAGGCAGTGCAAGCTTGAACCAGCCAGGTATAACCCATTTCAGCCTCATCCATCCTGCCCTGAGTGGAACTTAAATTCCCTTAAGAGAGAAGGAAAGAAAGAGGAGGAAAAAGGAGGAGACAAATTTCACCAGGATTTACGCCGTTTTAGTGATGAGATTGCATTCTCCAACAGTAACTGGAATGGAGGTTCAAGGCCTAAACTCCATGATAAAGAAACGTGTGTCTGTTCTTACAATCCAAGTTCACAGGTATGGAGTGTGTATTCCCATTATAACATTATGTTCTGATTCCATTTCCACTGCGCCACCTACAATGGCATGATAATCTTTCTCTCCATCTTCCCTGAGACAACAAGCAATGCAGGCTGATTTTCTGACTATTTGATAACCTCAGTTATCCAGATTCCTCTAGTCGAAAAGCTTGAGAGTTGACTATTGGAAACTTCTTTGCTATTTTATTTCACAAAGAATGACCATATAGTGATAATTCTGCACAGAAGGTTCCAGGCACCATCTCCCTGAGGGAATGAAACAGGCAAAACTATGGTGATGCATTACAATGAAAATATCTCTCCCATCCTAAGACACTGGAATTTTTGCTGCACATCATGGCTAGAGTTAATAATACCCTGTGAGCTTACTTAAGACTTAAGACTGCTATCCTACTGTGTACTCAGACTGTTTAACCTACCTTTAAGAGAACAATACACCAACCAACCATATTTATGTTGGATTTCCCATGTAATCAACTCTTATAACCTAAGCAAATACATACCTGTAAACATATATATTCTTGCATGCCCTGACCCAAAAGTAATACATGTGTGTTTGTATGTGTGTCATCATAATAATTTTCAGAAAATGTGTTGAAAACAGTCTTAAAAAATGAATATCTATCTTAAATGTTGAATGCAACATATAGATATTGCTTTATAACAATGTTTGTGATACTGTTTGCTATCTGATTCAATTGGAGTTGGTTGAAGTCATTCATAGTTTTACAAGTCATCCTTGTAAAACTGTTACATATTTTCTATAAAGTATCTCTCATTCCTTCTCTGTGTGATTCTTTCTGTGATGTTCAATAAAAGAGAGAACAAAGCCCTTTGTTGGGGACAGACACACAAGACATATACAGATACAGGCACAGATTGAAACTCATATGACAGACAGGAGGATGGACAACATGGGGGGGGGGGCAAAGCAGAGAATTCAAATATGGCTCACTCTTGTCAGATGACACCAAAGGAGAGTTGCTTTATTGGTTTTTGTCCTTACTGTGACACTAAAGTATCATTGGTGACAGTTTATTATTAATTAGTATGTTCAAACTGACTGTACAAAACTGTTTTAGATCACATCTAAATATACAATTCCATTTTAACATGTGTTAAAAATAGTGCTTGCATAATGATATTTTAAAAGTCTTATTGCTTAAGATAAAACTAAAAGTATTTAAGTTTAATAATTTAATTCTACCTAATATACAAGTATACAATAAATTATACAGAAAAGACTTAAAGTAGTAAGGATATATGTATCACCTTCATTTTAGCACTGCCATGTTCAGTAAATGTTTGATCACATCTTCCCCCATGCCAAGTCATTTTCCTGATACTTAAAATGCATCCATGAACAAAAGGAGATGGAGGGTCCTGTGTATACAGAGCTTACATTCTAAGGAGTAAATGTATTTCCATTTTACACGTGAGGAATTTTAAGGCAAGAGATACAGGCAATTGTCACACATAAATTAGAAGTAGAGTTCAAGCTGAAAGCTACTGACTCACAGATCATGTTTTTTCCACATTGCATGTATTTTGAAGGATATAATTCAATAGGAAAATATCTTGGGAAAGCCCAAAAGCTGACACCATCTGAGACAGCTATTAGATGATGTTGTCATATGCTTTTATTTGGGGTCTTTGATGATGCTGATCATTTTGTAAAGTAACAAAAACCCCAATGGCACTAAATAAGGAATAGGTCTTCTGAAACAGATGGCTAAGCAGATGGTAGACTGTCCTTTTCTTTTCAACACCTCCTGTTGGAAGAATGTGATCTGCGGGATTAGGTATGTTTGACTTCTTGGGTCTCAACTGGTAGATATTTCTGGAGCAGATGCTGCTTCCTTCTCCTGAGCTCAGCACATTCACAAGTACAATTTGTAGCATTTCCTTTTCTGTCACTCTTCCCATTCACTGTCCAGTTTTATCAACTCTGAGCAGATTTTACACTGAAATGTGACCTAAAAATACAATTGCTTCAGGACAAGTAATTCAAAGAAAGTATTAGAATCCTTCAATTTCTCCCAATAAGATGTATGGCAATCATAGTCCCTTGGACAAGTCTGAGTCAAATTAAATACAGCTTCCAAGCAACAGAGTTTATTAAGGTGCAACAATATGCCAACCATTAGCAAGGTGCTAGGAAGGTAGAAAGATGGCAAGGTATGGTCTTGCTCTGTAGAGACTATACGATGTAGGAGAGGTTTAAATACATGTACCAGTATTTGTTGTGCAAGACAGAAGATGGAGCTGCCATGGAGGTTTGAAGAAAGAGTTTAGACATCTCTTCTTGGCTGGACTGGGAAAGGGCTGGGGCACAGTACAGTCAGGGTGAAAGCCCTTGTTATGATCAGTCTTTACAAAATGATGAAGCTTTCATAACTGAAAATAATAGAGGTGCCATGGAGGTTAGAAATGTTTATAAAGAAGATATGCATTCTGACCAAGCTGCTGAGCAATATGAAAGAAATGGATTATGAGGTTTTGAAAATCAAGGCAAGCTATCCAAGCTCAGATCAAACTGCGAGTGAGAACAACGAACAAACTTGTGTCTGATGATGACAGCCCATGTTTTGTTTCAGCAAGATCAGTTTCTTGGGAGAATGGGAGAAGTTAATCACTGCAGAGCCAAAACACAGAAGGCAGTAATATTAATTAGCAGGTTCTTTCCAAAGTTCCCGGGAAGAGATAGTAAGTGTCTGAAATAGGCCTGGCTCTTATTAGGTAACAGGGGATAAATAGAGATATTCACAATTTCTGCATTAAAAGCAGAGATGTTTGTATCCTCTGCAGAACCTGAAAAGAAAGACCTTATTAAGCTTGCTAGAGATATTAAGTTAACAAATTATAGAATTCCCAGGAACCCTGGAGTCAACTAATTGTTTTCTTTACCTTAAAAAAAATTTTCTAGAACTTTAAAATACATTACATGTATTTTCTATTATATATTTACAGAGATAGTTTATACAGACTCTGTCTGTCATTTTTTATACTTTATATACAGTCTTTGATTGTGATAGGCCAACATGGTTTATCTGCTTTTCAGTTGTGTTAGTCAGGTTTCTCTAGAGTAGCCAAACTTATAGAATGAGTCTCTCTCTCTCTCTCTCTCTCTCTCTCTATATATATATATATATATATATATATATATATGAATATATATATTTATTAGAATGACTTAAAGGCTATGGTCCAACTACACCAACAATGGCTGGCTATGGACAGAAAGTCTAACAATCCAGAAGTTACTCAGTCCATGAAGCTGGATGTCTCAGCTGGTCTTCAGTAGGTGCTGTAATTCCAAAGAAGTAGGATCTAATACCTATGAAGGAATAGTGCTGGGGATGTCTTTCTGTATGCATTGAATGTATTGCTCTGATTGATTGATAAATAAAACACTGATTGGCCAGTAGCCAGGCAGGAAGTATAGGCAGGACAAAGAGAAAAAGAGAATTCTGGGAAGTAGAAGGCTGAGTCAAGAGATGCTGCTAGCCACCACGGCCATGAGAAGTAAGATGTAAAGTACTGGTAAGCCACAAGCCATGTGGCAACTTATAGATTAATAAAAATGGGTTAATTTAAGATATAAGAACTAGATAGCAAGAAGCCTGCCACGGCCATACAGTTTATAAGTAATATAAGTCTCTGTGTGTTGGGTCTGAGCAGGACTGGCAGGTAAACAGAGATTTGTCCTGACCACTGGCAGGCTAGGACACTTCAGGAAAACTTCAGCTACAGAATAGACTTATTATCAAGGTAAGAGAAATAGACAAATAGCAAAAGCGTCCTTCTCCCATGTCCTTGTATAGGTTTCCAGGAGAAGGTGTGGCCCACATTAAAGGTGTGCTTCCAACCTTAAGATCCAAATTAAAGGCATGTGTCTTCCTGCCTCAAGAGTCTTGACTAGAAGTGAATCCATTCACTTCAAACCAAGCAAAAAATATCTCACAGGTATGCCCTCCATTTCTGGATTGTAGTTTATTACAGATGTGGTCAAGTTGACAACCAAGAATAGCCATCATGGCAGTGATACAACTGTAATGTGCATTCATAAAAATTGTACCTTGAATTTTCATCTCTTCTCAGCCTAGTGATATATGGCATATGTTGTCTCATAAATCTGGACCATGCAGCATGCTCCACCTCCAGTCAGCCATGGGATCATAGGGCTATTGTGTTTCCAAGCTACATCTGCTAGGTGTATTAAATTCATGATGGATTATATTTTCTTTTTAAAATCTCTCTCTCTCTCTCTCTCTCTCTCTCTCTCTCTCTCTCTCTCTCTCTCTCTCTCTCTCTCTCTCTCCCCTCTGTATCTGTGTGCCTGTGTGTATGTGTTTCTGTCTGTCTGTCTCTTTGTCTCTCTGTGTGTTCACATGAACACAGTGCCTATAGAGGCCAGTCACTGGATCCCATGGAACTAGAGTTCCAGGTAGTTGTGAGATATCCAAAGTGGGTGCTGGGAACCAAGCTTGGGTTCTCAGGAAGAGCAGGACACTCTTTACTTCTGAGCCATAGCCCTATACCTAGATGCTATTTTCAACTACAATGAGTTTCTCATATTGAGCCCTATTGTAATTGAGGAGTATTTGTATATCCAACCCACTTGAGGGTCTCTTACATATTGAATTATTATTTCAAGAGAGAGAATTCAAGATAATCTTTTTAAAAAATTTTATGCTCTGTATATATAGAGAACATTCTGGCTCTTCACTATGATTATACATTATTATGTAATGTCATAAAAGGCATAAAAAGTGGTATTATATATAAATGTAATTTCCTTTAACCAGTCTTCCATCCAACAGAATTAATTCAAACACTTTAGCAAATAAAGTGAGAATCTTAGGGTATGTTATTAAGGACACCTTTGAAAGCAAGCCTCTACCTTATAAAAACTAAACCTTTAATTTGTATTTCCACAATTGTTAAGGATGATGAACACATTTTGTGATATTTCTTAGCTGCTTTTATTTCTTCTATTAGAACTCTCGGTTTAGATTCAAGACCATTTTAATTGAGTCATTTATTTACTTGACTATCTGATATTTTAGTTCTCTATATGTTCTTGATAGTATTCTTGTCCTATGTGTATCTAGTAAAGATTTTCTCCCATTTTTTGTGCACTCCAATGATTGTTTCTTGACTGTACATAATCTTTTACATTATATGAGATCCCATTTGCCAACTGTGGGTCTTAATTCCTGGGCAAATGGAGTCTTATTCAAAAAGTTTGTTCTTATACCTATATCCTGTAGGGTACTTCCCTGTGTTTTCTTTTAGCAGTTTTAGCATTTCAGGTATCAAATTGGGGTCTATGGCCCACTTGGAACTAATTTTTGTGCAGTGTGATAAATACAGGACTAATTTAACTCTTCTATGTGTGGATATCCAGTTTTCCCAGCACTATGTGCTGAAGATGTCTTTTCTCCAGGGTTTGTTTTTTTCCTCATTGTCAAATATCATATGACTCTATACTTTGGTGTCCTTGTGTTTGGGGATGTGATTTTGTCCCACTGGTCTACATATCTATTTTTGTGGCAGTACAAAATTGTTTTTATTACTATAGCTTTATAATATATAGATGCTTCCCTCTCTACAGCAAACAAAGATCACTGTAGAAAACCACAACTGGACACAATGTAGAGATCAGTGGATTGTGGAAAGTCCAGCCCCAGCAGACACATCTGTGTCATAACTCCTGCATGTATGGCTCAGGGAAAACCGTGAACAGGGTGGGAGGGATTCTAAGAGCTAGAAACCAGGAAGTCTTCTGTGTGACTGCCTCTCTTATAAATGGTGCTATAAATAAGACTTGAAAAATGACCATATCAACAAACATTCTTACTCAGAAGGGGAAAATTTCACTGGGGTCCCACTCCTAGGCAAAACACTATAGACAAGTAATGAGTGCTGAAAGGAGGAGAAATAGCTTCTCCCAGGGATGAGGCTTTGATTATTCAATACAAAGTTGTCAGTCCTGGAACAGCATAAACACAAATAACGAAAGTGGACTCAGCAGGCTGTATTTATATGTGTGTGTGTGTGTGTGTGTGTGTGTGTGTGTGTGTGTGTGTAATAATCAAAGAAAAGGGATTATCAATTTGAAAGTTAGGGAGCACAGGAGGGGGTGGAAGGAAAGGACATGGAAAGGGACTAGAGGGAGGAAAAAGAAGAGAAAAATGATGTAATTGTATTTTAATCAAAATATAAAAAATGAAACACCAAAATTTTTATTAATGTTTTAAATTTATTTTACATACCAACCACAGTTTCCCCTCCCTCCTCTCCTCCCATTCCCTCCCCCCACCTTCTTTCTATCCCTCACTCTACTCAGAAAGGGTAAGGCCTCCCATGGAGTCAACAAAGTATGGCATATCAAGTTGAGGCAGGACAAAGCTCCTCCCCACTGCATCAAGGCTGAGTGAGGCATCTCACCATAGGAAATAGGTTCCAAAATGCCAGCTCATGCACCAGAGACAGATCTTAATCCCACTGCCAGGGGTTCCACAACAGACTAAGCTACACAACTGTCACACACATGCAGAAAGCCTAGGTGGGTCTCATGCAGGCTCCCTAGCTATCGTTCTAGGGTCCCTGAGTTCCCACCAGCTCAATTCAGCTGCCTCTGAAAACAGCAAATCTTTAAATAATAGAAATACATACACAAAACTTGTGTGTTGAATGATAGGAATAGAATTCAGCATATGAAAGCATCCTTTCATCTGAGTTCTAACCCAGCACTACAGGCTTGTGGTTGGCTATAATCCAGAGCCCATGAAATTGTGTTCCTCCACAGAGAAGGGGCTGTTTTTATAACTCTTACTGTCAAGCTCCAGGAATCATAACCCATCACCCCCTAAATTCTCACCAGTACAGCCATCCAATGTCCCTTAGATATGGCTCCTGAACTTTGTATAGATCATCTTTGAGGCTTTGGTGATCCTGCCTACACCTACATCTCCATGTGAACTATGCTAAGTGCCCTGTAGGGCAGAGGCCACATCTTGTTTTCACAGCTTCATGGTGCCCTTTCCAGTGATTTCTCAGGGAGAGTTACTGAAGATCCAGGCATCTGTTTTCCAAATAGTGCGATACTGGTCTCTAAAAACATTGATAGAAACAGCCAGAAGATTATTTAAAACTTACCAACTCTGTTATGCAAAACTGGATAAAACCTCCCAAGTGTCATCATCTGTTGACAGTCTGTGGACATTCCCAGGCCTATATGCGGCTAAATCAAAACTTGTGGATGAAGAAAGGACTGATTTCTCCATGTCACACATCTGTCCCTCTCTTTCGCCTTTTCCTTATAACTGGCCACCATTATAATTTTTAATAATACAATGTGGTCCAAGTGTTTTCTTTTCCACAAATTGGTATTTTCTTCCTTTTTTCTTTTTTGAACTTGCTTATATGTATAACCAATCCTGCTGTGGTTGGAAGGATTGTATCTGCAAGGATACCTGGGGAAAAAATGTTATTCTGTAGCGCTATGGCTTTCCTGCTCTGATTTCTGCTTTCAGAAGCGTCTCCTCGGGGGCTGTTGCAAGGTCCCTGCCCAGTGCTGTGAGCTTTCCTTCACTTGATCAGGTCTGCCTGTACATTCAGTATCTTTGGCCTGGTGTTATTGCACGATGTTGGCAGACTCTGGGTGGTTTCTGGGCTGCCACTCTGTTTCCTGTGAATTGAAACCAAGGTCTTTAATTTGCTTGCCAGTAACTCTCTGGCTCTATTACCTTTGGTCACATGGGGAACTCCTAACAAAGGACAGTACTGTAAGCTGCCTCACACAGTGAGTATAGTGTGTATATTACATCTTAAATAATAAATTGAAAGGGAGAGTTTTTATTTGTGTGTGTGGCATAGGTGCATATGTTTGTGTGTATGTGGATGCACATGCAGGTGCACATGCACACATATATAGATTGTGTAGAAGTCAAAGTTCTACTTCAGATGTCTACTTCACCATCCTTTACCTTGTTTTTTAAGAGGGGGTCTTTCATTGAATCTGAAACTCACTGGTTAGCTAAACTAACCAGCCATTAATCCCTAGGGAATCACCCATCTTTCTCTCCTGCCCTAGTGCTCAGGTTACATGAGCCATCATGCCCAATGTTTGCAAAAATGTTAGGGTTTGAATCTGAGCCCTCGGGTTTGCGTAGGAAGCACTTTATAGAACGAGAACTTCTCCTGCTTCAAAAAAGAAAATTTTCACAGCAACAATGTCTGGTTACAACTTAAGATGGAACAAATGCAGAGCAATAAAAGTGAAAGGTAATTATTTCATTTCATCCACAGAGGAGGCCATAAAAGTTATTACTGCTCTTCCCTGAAAAGAGACATGCAAACTAAAACTATACTCACACCTTTCCACATCATATTAGTTTTCTATGTCTGTAACAGAATACCTGAGTTTATACCTAAGTATACAAGAGGTATATACAAGTTTATACAAGTTCACAGTCTCAGAGGCTAAGGGTCTGAGAGTCCACATCTACATTGATATAGCCTCTGATGGACATATTGACAAAGTCACAACATAGAGGAATCAAAAGAGAACTGATCACATACAGAAAGTACCAAGTGCATGAGGTAACCACAGCTTAAAATAAGCCATTCTTCTTTTTGGAGCTCGTTACCTATGGTGGAACACCTTGCACAGCCTTGATGCAGGAGGGGGAGAGGTGTGTACCTGCCTCAAATGAATGTACCAGGCTTTGCTGACTCCCCATGGGAGGCCTTACCTTTTTGGAGAAAGGATTGGGGGCTAGGGGGGAGGTTTGGGGAGAGTAGGAGGAGGGATGAGAGGGGATCTTTAGTTGGTATGTAAAATAAATAAAAAATTTCTTAATAAAGAAAAAAGTATAAAAAGAAAAATAAATAAATAAATAAATAAATAAATAAATAAATAAATAAATAAAACATTAAAAATTTTTTAAAAAGCCATCCTTCTAGGACAAACCTGATCTTAAATTAACACTTTTAGAGAGTGGTACATCCCTCATAATCTAATTACATCACATTACATTTCATATAGCTCTCACATTATCATGTGCATTTCGAGCATCTAACTTTTTTTTTTTTTTTGGTTTTTCGAGACAGGGTTTCTCTGTGTAGCTTTGCGCCTTTCCTGGAACTCACTTGGTAGCCCAGGCTGGCCTCGAACTCACAGAGATCCGCCTGGCTCTGCCTCCCGAGTGCTGGGATTAAAGGCGTGCGCCACCACCGCCCGGCTCAAGCATCTAACTTGTAAACCTTTATAGGATGCAATCAAACCAAATCCAAAATGTAGAACACTTTTCTGTCTTGAATCTGACCAAAAAAATCATATACACTAGATCATAAGATGAATGCAACACAGACTAGCCATGAGGAGTCTAAATAGAAAGGCATTCCTGTGTTTCTTTATTTCCATTCAATCATATCATTTGTCTTGTCATATTTCTACATGGTGATCCATGGGAACCTCAATTTTAGTGGGTTAGTCATTGCTCATTTATTTTTAAAACTTTCTCATGTAGGCATAAAGTCAGGCATGGTTCTCACTTAAAGTTAAAGAAATGAAGCATTAAGTAATACAAATGGGCAGTAGTACTGCTGCTTATCCAAGACAGAGCTGCTTTCTCTTTCTATTCTCCCATTCTTTTTACTTTAAACCTTAAGTCTGTTTTAGCTCTTCTGTGTCTCAGATTTTTGACTACATCAAAGAGCACAGTAATTCAAGACAAGTAGGACAAAGAGGGCATCTTCTCACACCAGACTTCCTGGGTTCAAATCTTTGCCTTCTTGTTATGTGATATTTTGATTGCATTCTTACAATAAAGTTTGTTTTCAATCAGAGGGTGAAGCTAGCCACTACTTGACCAAAATTATCCATAGAGGTTTTGGAGAACTGAGGAAGTAGTAAGGAGAGGCTTAGAGAAGATCTCAGCCCTTTTGGAGGAAGGAACAGAAGAAGAAATAGGAAGTCACTGGTGGCTTCTCCACAGCTTCTCTGATCATTCAGGTTCTTACCCCAATATCTGACTCCCAATTTTCTATTGATAAAGAATAATTAGATAAATGCTTCACCTGGCATCCAACTTGGGGCATGAAAATTATGAGATAGCTACTCACCCGTGGCTTTGCAGTCCAGCAGCCACTACAGGCATGCACAGTCACCACCACCAGCCACAGCTGGAGCTACAGCCACAAGTCAACTGGCTTTTCTTCTCTTGCCCCAAGCTTTCTGAGTGAGTCTGGGATTTTCCTGTTGCAGCTTCTCTACAACAAACTCCAGCTGCCACTGGAATTTCACAGGCCCCAAACACCACAGGTGCCAGAGTTAGCCACCCACAACCAACCAACTGGGGTTACATGCTTCTTCCACACATTCCCTTGTGTCTGCTTTTCAGATGGCTGGCTCCTTGGCTCCTTTTCCCCATGGCCTGTGGCCTTCCCCTGGATCCCCTCCTCAGGCTGCTGCCACACTAGGTTAGCCACTTTGATAACTTCTCAGGCTTCTATTGTTGTTGCAAGCACCACACACTCAGCTCACAGCTACACCTGAGCAGCTTCAGGTGCCCTCAACAGGCTGTGCACCACCTGTATTCTCTGCCTGACTGTGCTACACAATGACAGCCAGCCTCACACTTCACTGTCATCATCAGCAGATTTGGAGAGACAACTGAGAATTCTTAAAGGGGGAGGATTAGTTTTTTAAAAAAGGTTTTTCCCCCTGCATTAAAAATGGGAAACAGAAGCTGGGTGTTGGTGGTGCACACCTTTAATCTCAGCACTTTGGAGGCAGAGGCAGGTGGATCTCAGTGAGTTCAAGACCAGCCTGGTCTACAAAGCACGTTCTAGGATAGTCAGACTGTTACACAAATAAACCCTGTCTCAAAAAAAAAATAGGAAACAGTATTATGATGGAGAGAGTTAGGTTTCTGTATGATTCCACAATGCATGGTTTGAAAATGGAACAGTTAAATGAAGGGATAATTAACTTAGCTATGATTTACATAATGTCAATTATAATCATTATCAGTTTGGTAATTCTTATTTTATCCCTAAAAAAGTTGTTTGATATTGGTGCCAACTACAAAAAATTGACTAATAAGATACAGTTCTTAGAAAGACCTCCTAATGAAACTAAGAAAAATATTCACACATAGACAAAGGAGTTTAGAGCAGAAACTACCACACCATTGTATTATGAAACTGAAGAGAAGTGGCACAAAGTTATTAGAAAAGCAACCTTAATTAATCCAGTTACCATTAAAGAATGACCACCAGATGATAGGCATCCTCAAGGCTATTCAGAAGTTAATTGGGATCCTACAGAAATGTTATATTTAAAGAGATTTAAGGAAGCAATAGTTTCATATGGTATGCATTCACCTTTTGTGAAGCAGATGTTAAATTCATGGGACACTCAGGACAGACTCATTCCATAAGACTGGAAAGATTTAGTTACAGCAGTTTTGGAAGCTGGTCCTCAGTTACAGTGGAGAACCTGGTGGAGAGACAAAGGTAGGGTCATTGAACAACAAGGTAGGGCTTGAATTTTTGAGGTTTCCCAAGATCAAATCAATGGTGAAGGCCATTATGCTGATGTGGAAAGACAGGTTACATGTGATGATTACACATTGGCCCTCTGCTACACAGCAGCTTTGAATGCTTGGGATAGGGTTGAAGAATCAGGAAAGAAGACTGAGCCATTTACTAAAATTATACAATACCCAAAAGAAGCCTTCACTGAATTTTTTTACAAGATTGACATCAGCAGTAATAGAATGATATCAGATCCAGAAGGTAGATGACTATTAATCAAATCTTTGGCTTTTGAAAATGCTAATTCAGAATGTAAATAGGTGATCAGGCCTTTAAAGACAAGATCAGCACCCATAGATGAATAGATTAGAAATACAGCTGACATTGGAACTCATGCTTATGATGTTCCTTGGAGAGAAGTAACTTGTAAAATTTTTAAGAAAAATCAGAAGGTTAGATGTTTTAAATGTGGTAACCAGGTGATCTGAAAAGGAGGTGGTAGAAAAGACATTCCTAGGAACAATCATTTTTCTAGAGAGAATACAAACAGAAGATCTCAGCCTTCTAGAATATGCAGAAGGTGTAACAAAGGCCGACATTGGACTAAGGAATGCAGAAAAATATGGAACAGGCAAGGTAACCCTCTGCCATTGGGAAACACCATAGGGGACCTGTCTCAGGCCCTTGTATCAAATTTGGCTTAGTCATTCCTTGTCAGCATTAGGAAAATTCCTCCACAGAGCAATTAAAAGACTTAACTCCTGTTATGGAAATTCATACTGCTCTGAATGACAGAGCCACTTTAGAAGATAAAATAAAATTTTCAGGAGAAATCATAAAGCAAATATTTTGACAAATTTCTATAAATGATCAAAGGCCAAAGTTAAAAATATGAATAAATGTCATTGTAATTGAGAGTTTGGTAGAATCAGGGGCAGATGTAACAATAATTGCACCAAAATCTTGGCATCCAAATTGGCCTCTTCAGGAGGTAAATGTTCAGCTTTTAGGGATTGGAACTTTATCTCAAGTAAAACAAAGAACAATATGGGTTAAATAAATAGGGCCAAAAAAGACAGAGAGGAAAATTAAAGCCATATGTGGCAAATACAGCAATGAATTTATGGGGATGTGATTTGTTACAGCAATGCAATACCCAGATTAACATTCCTCCAGTCTTAGAAACAAACCAAAAACTAATGTATGTTTCTGAGAAAAATATTAAAAGGTATTATAAGGAACAGTCACTGACTGTTCAGGCTGTACATAAGCAGGGTACAACAGCTGCTGATCTTTCGAAGTTACCAACAGCCCTACCTTTAAAACTGACAGACCTGTCTGGGTGGAACAATGGCCTTTGACATCAGGAAACTTACAAGCCTCAAAACAGCTGGTACTGGAGCTAAATGCTCAACATATGAAAGAATAGACCAGTCCTTGTAATTCTCCTACATTTGCCATTAAAAAAGAAATCTGGAAAATGGAAAATGGTAACAGATCTAAGAGCTATTAATAAGGTGAATCAGCCAATGGGATCTTTACAGCCTGGAATTCCCTTACTTCTCTATTACCTAAAGAATGGTCTATTATAGTGATTGAGTTAAAAGACTGCTTTTTTACTATACCTTTTCTAGAATGGGATAGAGAAAAATTTGCCTTCACATGGCCTACTTATAATAATTCCCAGTCTGTTAAAAGATATCAATGGAGAGTCCTTCCACGAGGAATATTATACAGCCCTACCTTGTGTCAATATTTTGTACAACAGCCATTGGAAATAATTCATGATCAGTTTCCTCAATCTATAATTTATCATTATATGGATGATATCTTACTAGCTGATTTAGATGCAGACACTTTAGAGAAAATGTTTGAAAAAGTAAAGAAAATATTGCCTTGTTGGGGATTACAAATTGCTGCTAAAAAAATACAAAGAGGAGATTCTGTTAATTACCTAAGATATAAGATAGGTTTGCACAAATTAAACCACAGAAAGTACAAATCAGGAGAGATCAATTACAAACTCATAATGATTTTGAAAAACTGCTGGGAAATACTAACTGGCTCCAGCTCACAATTGGATTGACAACTCAAGAATTAAGTAATTTATTTCAAACCTTATAAAGTGATGATGACTTAAACAGTCCAAGAAAACTATCATCTGAGGCTGAGAGAGAACTGACTTTGGTAGAAAAGAAGTTACAGGATGCATATGTGGATTGTGAGGATCCAGAGCTGGATTGTATTCTGATTATTTTACCTTCTATGCATTCTCCTACAGGGATTCTAATGCAGAAAGAAGATAACTCAGAATGGATATTTTTACCACACAAACAGAGTAAAAAATTAAAGTTATAAAGTTTTCTGAATTGATTATGAAAGGAAAATTAAGACTTCATCATTTAGCAGGAATAGACCCAGCAGAAACTGTGGTACCTTTTACTAATGCTGAAATTTCCTCTCTATGGGCAGAAAATGAACAGTGGCAAAGAATTTGCAGTAATTTGGGGGCAGGGGAGAGTTAGCAACAAATATCCCAAAAGCAAGAGACTTCAACTTATATAGAGAATTAATTGGATCCTTCCTCACATTGTATGGGAACACTAATTTCTGGAGCCCCAGCATTTTATACTGATGCAAACAATCCAGGAAAAGCAGAGGATAAGTCAGGAAATTTAAGTAAAGTGGCTCAAAGCCCCTTATAATTCTATTCAAAAGTCAGAATTATATGCTATTTTCATAGTATTATTAGATTTTCCAGAACATCTTAACATAGTTACTGATTCTCAATATGCAGAAAGAGTTGTTTTATGTATTGAAACTGCTGAACTTATTCAAGATGATTCATAATTAACTTTATTATTTATTTAATTACAAGAAATAATCAGAAATAGAAATCATCCCTTTTATATAACACATATCAGATCCCATATGGGTCTACCAGGCCCTCTAGCACAAGGTAATGATGAAATTGATCAGCTATTGGTAGGAAATGTGCTAGGTGCCACAGAATTTCATAAGAAATACAAGGGTGAAAAAAGATTTTCCCATCATTTGGCAACAAGCCAAAGAAATTATAAAGAAATATACTACTTGTTCTTTGTATAACCAAACTCCATTATCTGCAGGGATTAACGCAAAGTGTACTCAAATAATGAAATTTGGCAAATACATGTGTTTCATTTTCCAGAGTTTGGAAAATTAAAATACATACACCATATATTCAGGATTTCAATAGGCAACTGCTTTGAGTTCTGAAAAAGCTGATTCTATAATTACACACGTATTAAATGTTATAGCCATCATGGGGATACCTGTACAAATTAAGATTGACAATGTTCCAGCATATGTCTCTAGTAAAATGAAAGGGTTTTTTTCATATTGCAACATAAAGCATATTACAGGTATACCACACAATCCTACAGGGCAAGCAGCTATAGAAAGATCTAATTGCACTCTAAAATATATGCTTAATAAGCAGAAAGAGGAAATAAAGACCCCCAGAGATAGATTGCACAATGCTTTATTAACTTTAAACTTTTAAATGCTAATGAGAAAGGAACAACAGCTGTGGAGGCACATTGAATAATAGAAAAAAAACTGCTGAATTAAATCAATCTGTATACTTTAAAGATGTGTTGACCTCAGAATAGAAACCAGGATATATGTTACATTGGAAAAGAGGTTTTGCTTTTTTTTCCATAGGAGAAGAAAATCTATGGATAGCATCAAAATAGATAAAGATTAGATTTGAATAGGAGGGACCTCTTGATTAGAAGAGGCAATACTTCATCAAACAGTGTGACTATTCAATCTAAACTAACTTGCAAGTCTAACAAATGCTTTTTATTTGATCAGCTATAACTTATCAAAAAGAAAACTCCTCAAAGTTAGGGTTGCGGCAGGGTTTTCTTTTTATCTTTTTAGGAGAATGAAGGCATCCAGATAAGGAATCTGAAGACCACTGGACAGATGAGACATCTGAAGAAAAGGGATGAATCATCCAGAGAAAATGTCCCAAGAAAAAGAGAAAATTGGCTTATTGATATATCACATTTCCAACAGGATAAAATTTCATAAATCATCCCAAATGTTTGTTTTTTACTGTTCTCTATAGACATATAAGGCAAATGGTCTCTTTGTACTGCCAATTCAATTAAAAATTAAAGCTGGCTTTGGAGTTTGAGTGTGGCTCTCTCCTTCTCTAAGCCCAAGCATGCTTGTTAAACAAAAATCCACAGTCTCTGTCTCATGCCAGAAGAGCCACCTGTATGGGACAGAAGAAAAACCAAATTAAGAGACCATTCTATTGCCCCTAATCTCATATTTCTTTTATTTTACTTTGACCCTTTAAAACTTTTCTTAAGGTATAAATATTATCTCAAAATTAATAAAATTAACATTTATTTCAAACTTTCTGTCATGATATTAATGAATATGTAGTGTACTAACTAATTCTAGAAACAGGCTTCATCTAGTTTCCTATACATGATTTCAGGTTTGAGTCTCTATCAAGTAATTAAGAAACAAGTTTTTGTACTCTGGATGTACTTAACAAATTGTGGTCCTTTAACCTCTTCAAGATCTGTTGCATATGACATTTAAAATGTTTAAATTTTCTGTAGTGAATCATGATTGTTCCTATCAGTGACCTTTGAAGTCGCCAAAAGGATGATGGCACCCCACAATGATTCCACCTGGATTGTGGTAACACCACTAAGCTGACAAACACCACCCGAAGATCTACTTTGGATGACAAACTGCTCAGGACAATTTCAAGGTGGCTAGCTGAGGTGGTCCAGCCTCATGAACTACTCCAGCCAGAACTTCAGATAAGCCCTACATTTTCCCATCACACAGAGACTGGCAACAAATGATACAGCCAGCTCTCCCAGGACTTAACCATTACCTCAATTTTCTCAGGACCCCCTAGAGATGTTGTCACCCCCAGACAACAGGAAGTAATTTTAAGGACACAATGCCCACATTCCCAAGAGGTGGAGTGGATGATTTTTGGTTATTCACTGGGTTATGGATATTTTTCATCATTTAGGGGGGTTGGGTACAAGTTATTGTTGGTAATGGTTAGGAAAAAAGCTAAATATCAGAGATTAGATTCAGGGATCTTGTTCTGAAAAGAAAAAATGGAATATAGAAATGATAAGATAAAGGAGTAGATTACAGAATCTAGTTTTAAACCAAAAAAGCAACTACTAGTCTTGAATATTTTACATTGGTATGGATTTTTGTATATTGATACAAAGTTGAGGATATTTTTGTTATACTGTATATATGTTTCTACGCTTGTTTAAGATATTTTTGTATATTGATACAAATTTAAGATTATTTTTGTTAGAACATACTGTATATATGTTTCTACTCTTGTTAAAGGTACTGTACCTATGCAGCTCATTTAACAATGTAATGTAAATTTCTAGTCCTTGAGAGTTATTATTACAAACTATTTAGGATAATAAAGAAATGCAGGTTAGTAGTTAGTCACCTATTGCAATCAAACTTGTATACACATTAGATATATTTTCAAAGTCAGACAGAGCTAGACATATTTTAGATAGACAGGTGGTCTTCAAACACTTCAGAGATTTACAGAATATGGTATTTAAGATGTTTTAATAATGTAAGGGTTTTTTATGACAATGAGACATGTCTCCTCCTGGCAGCGCCAATCTACTCCAGAGAAGATGATGGGCATCAAAGAAACTCCATATGGAGTTTACTTTCTTTGTGGCAAAAGTTAGCCACTGGGAAAGAAACTGCCCTTGTCCTGACTGCTGACAGTGTTCTGTCCAGGTTGGATAAGCAAGACACAAAGGAAGGCAACTGCCAAGACAAGGTGGGACAGTCCTTCAAAATTCCCTGCTTCACAGAAAGGTCTGTCAGATGTTCTAGACTTGTAGGCCAAAGATGATGCTCCAAACTTTGCAGAGGAACCTTGGGTGACTGTCTAGGCAGCCAGCTATTTCTGTCATTTCCTAGTTTTCTGATTACTCAAGTAACATTATATCCTTCTCAAATCTGTGATGGAGCTGAAGATTAGATAGCTATAATTATAATTTTCCTTGTTATCAAATTCAGAAAAGAAACTCACAAAAGAGGTGTAAAGTACATAAGGCTGAGAGACATAAAAAGAGAGTTTTGAGTTGGTAATACAAGTTAGGATAGAAAGAGAAATAGGTACAACACTTTGGACTCACCAAGATCAGATAGATAATGGAGTATTTCCCTAAATTTGCCAAATGTAAATAGACTGGATATTGTTATTGTAATTCTTACCTGTATATATTTATGTATAGTTTTTATACTTATTGTATATAGTTTTACTATGTTAGAGTTAAACCTTCCAGTTTTATTGAGACAAAAAGGGGGAAATGTTGTGTGATGTTTTGATGGAATTCTGATAATAAAATTTGTTTTGAATCAGAGGGCAGAGCTAGCCACTAGCTGACCAAAATTAATCACAAAGGTTTTGGAGGACTGAGGAAGTAGTAAGGTGGGTCTTAGAGAGAATCTCAGCCCTTTTTGAGGAAGGAATGGAAGAGATAGGAGGTCACTGGTAGCTTCTCCACAACTTCTCTGATCATTTATTTTTTACCCCAATATCTGACTCTTGATTTTTTATTGATAAAGGATAATTAGATAAATGCTTTATCTTCTTTTAATGACTCTGTACATTACACAATTTATTCATGCTCCTGTGCCTCAATTTCCTCTCTGTCAAATTAGAGTAACAGTACACCTGCTTATAAGCACATTATATAAATGAAAAAAAACACACATTGAATTTAAAAGTCTATTATTAGCAACCTGTGAGTCAGGCATTAGCCCACTGTAAAAATGAGAAGGTCCCAATGACCTGAGCAGAAGTAGAGAGCTTCAGACAAAGGACTAGAAAATACAGGCACAAGGAACAAAGGTGGGTCTGCAGTTACAAAGGCATTTTTCTGATGAGATTAAAAGAACATAAATTCCTTGCCATGTTTCCTGCTTGGTTGATATGAATGTACTGTTTTTTCAGGAAACTGACTAATTTTAAAGTTAATTTTAATTACCTGGCACCTGATTTCATTCTGTTTGTCTTGGTATGTCAAGATGTAGTGTAAGAGCTTAGGCCTACACAAGACTTCATGTCTATATTGGTCAATGTTTACTAAAGAAGCAAAACTGATACAATGAATAAAAGGTGATTTTATTAGATTTAGAGGCTGTTATCTGGGTAATCCAACAATAACTATCACATGACAGAAAGGCTGGAAATACAGCCTCATTCAGTCCATGGGGATGGGTGCTTCAACAGTCTCAATAGGGTGTTAGAGTCCTAGAAATTCCAAGAGGGCTGCTTGTCTTCAGTCTATGTTGTAAGTACAAATAAGTAGGTTCTAATACCACAGAAAGAAAGAATGCTTCAGCAACAAGATAGCTGAAATTGCCTGTGAGGGAGAAGGAAAACAGGCAAAGGGCAAAAAGCTCCTTTTTCCTTGTCTGTTTATGTGGATTCCCACAAGAAGGTGTGGACCAGACTTTGGGTGGATTTTCTCATCTCAAATAATCTTACCAAGAAAATCACTTACAGTAACGTCCAGAAACCTATGTTTTAGTTGGTTCTAGATGTAGCCAAGATGACAACCAAGATTAGTCATCATAGTATTTGACATGTGTAAGTCTGTTAGACAGTACTCGACCTCCAGATGGCTACTTTCTCTAATAGTAACATGAAGTGATTCATTTAAATATCAGAAGCATCACAAGCTATGTGATTTGGTAGTTTCCTATCTTTTACTGAATTTGTGGCCACTTGTCAGAAAATGTGGCTTCCTATCATTGTGAGTGAAAGCTGGTCTTTGATAACATCAGCAGTATCTTTGTAGCACAGTTGTCATGGAATTGAGACAGCCTTTGAGGTGTAAAAAGTTAAGAATGGCTCTCTTAGCTTGGGGGAGCGGGAGATCCCAGCTGGATCAACAACAGAGAGGGAGAACAAGGAATAGGAGACCATGGTAGATGAAGACCACATGAGAATAGGAGGAAGCAAAGTGCTAGAGAGGCCCACAGAAATCCACAAAGATACCCCCACAACAGACTGCTGGCAATGGTCAAGATACAGCCCGAACTGACCTACTCTAGTGATGGGATGGCCAAACACCCTGATTGTCGTGCTAGAAACCTCATCCAACTACTGAGGGATCTGGATGCAGAGATCCATGGCTAGGCCCCGGGTGGATCTCTGGGAGTCCAATTGGCGAGAATGAGGAGGGTTTATATGAGAGAGAATTGTTGAGACCAAGGTTGGATAAAGCACAGGGACAAACAGCCAAACGAATGGAAACACATGAACTATGAACCAATGGCTGAGGGGTCCCCAACTAGATCAGGCCCTCTGAATGGGTGAGACAGTTGGTTGGCTTGATCTGTTTGGGAGGCATCCAGGCAGTGGGACCGGGTCCTGTGCTCATTGCATGAGTTGGCTGTTTAAAACCTGGGGCCTATGCAGGATCGCTTGGCTCGGCCTGGGAGGAGGGGACTGGACCTACCTGAACTGAGTCTACCAGGTTGTTCTCAGTCCGCGGGGAAGGCTTTGCCCTGGAGGAGATGGGAATGGGGGGTGGGCTGGGGGGAAGGTGAGGGGGTCGGGAGGGGGGAGAACAAGGGAATCCGTGGCTGATATGTAGAACTGAATTGTATTGCAAAATTAAAAAAAAAAAAGAAAGAAAAAGAAAGAAAGAAAAAATTCCCCCCTCCCCCCCCAAAAAAAGAATGGCTCTCTTACCCCAAATGCTCTATGAAGTCCAATGATTTCTGCAAATATTCATCAACAGTATGACTCCAAATCTCTGGTTTTTTTTTTATTTTCATATGTTTGTAAGTGTAGTTTGTGTGTGCATGTACACACACACACACACACACACATAAATTTGTGTTATGTGGGGACATGTGTATGCAAGTGTATGTGGATGCAATTTGTATGGAAGCCTGAGGGTGAAGTCATGAATTTCATTCAATAGCTCTCCCACATTATTCTTTGAAGCAAGGTATCTCAGTCAAACACATAACTACTATAACTTTGGCCAACTTGCTCATCAGATTTTCTATTCTCCACTTTCTGAGACTGGAATTACAAATGAGCTGCTATACCCATCCAACATTTAAGTATGTTCAGAGGATTTGAACCCTGGTCCTCTTGTTTGTATAGCAAGTATCTTAAATACTAAGCCATCTGAAGGCATAGCCACTAGAATAATAATGACATGAACTTCTTGGGAGTAACCAACTACTTTCTGATTAAATTTAACTCCTGCTCCACAAGATGAAACCCATTCTTGGCATCATTATCAGGCCAAGAACATGTGTAACTTAGGCTCTGTCTTAGTTACTTTTCTATTGCTGTGATAAGACACCATGACCAAGCCAATTTATAAAAGAAAGCATTTAATTTGAGGTTCACAGTTTCAGAGGGTTAGAACCATAACCATCACCACAGAAAGCAGAGCAACAGGCAGGCAGGCATGGTGCTGAAGCAGTAGCTTGCGGGCTCACATCTTGAGACCTAGCCATGATGCAGAGAGAGCTAACTTGAAACGGTGTGAGTTTTGAAATCTCAAAGCCCATCCCCAGTGACACACCTCCTCCAACAACGCCAAGCTCTTAATCCTTTCCAAACAATCCTACTAACTTGGAACCAAGAATTCAAATATTTGAGTCTATGAGGGTGATTCTCATTTAAACAACCAAAGAGCCTAAAGAAGAGCATACCACCATTGTACCGCCTAATGGATATAGAATTAAACTGACTCCTAATGGTCTACCATTAGATCAACGCATCTCTCAATCCTCATTGAGAAGCTTCTATTTGCAGTAGGTGATGATTAGCACAGAGACCCACAACTGGCCAAGGTACAGAAAATAAGAGACTGTAGAATGTTCAACCCTAAAGATAAAAATAAAGGTGTATTCCTCACACCTCCCTTCCCAAGGCTCAGGAATAATAGCCAAAAAGGAGGTAGAAAGATGGTAACAAACAAAGGCAGTAAGTAACTAGCTAAAAGCAAACATCTGGACACAGTAGAACATCTACACATATGAACTCACAGCGGTTGAGATGGTATACACAAAACCTGTATAAGCCCTAAATAGACCAAACCCTAGCATAAGAAGTGGATTGAGCACACAGTCCAACCACTAGCCATAGAGCAATTGGCAATTGTCAGCTTCTAGGAAAGGAAGGGTAAGTTTTCTCTAGGAGTGTAGGCCCTAGTAATTTGACTGTGTTCCTGCAAAAGTCCACACATCCAAGACTATTTGGGGCAGCACAAATTGGCCTTGAAGGACTTTTTTAAGAGGATATAAAGGGTGGATATGGGAAGAATTAGAGGGTAAATATGATAAAAAAATATATTGTAAGAAACATGAAACTCTCAAAGAACTAAAAGAAAAGTTAAAAAGTAAATAAAAAGATAAAAGCACTGAGCCATCTTCTTAGCTCCTGGTTCTTATGTCTCATTTTCTATGCCCATTCTTTTCTTTCTGCTATAAATGAACAAAATAGTACGTTCTTCCTGTTTTCCATTATGACTGTTTCTTCAAATCCCCCTTAAGGTTTATTTTTGTGCACACAATCTTGAATGAAACTTGGGGTGCACAGTGGTAGGCTCATACTATTGGATCATACTCTATCCTCTGTGAACCATGTCCCTGGGGACTTAGAGAAAAACACAAACAATTTAAGCTGGGGTATCAGTAGGTATAGTATTAAATATTTTGCTGTCAATAATCAAATTTTATTACTTCCTCCTGAGTCTGCAACCCTCCTGCCATGCTGGTTTGGGAACCACACACTCACATAAAAAAAAACTTTTCACCCCTTCTTCCTTTGCATTCCTGCACCTTGGCTTCTTATTTGGAATGCTTTCTCTCAAGCATCCTTCTACTGATAAAGTATTTTATCAAGATGTTTTTCTAAGCAAGGCAGTTCTTTTTACAAGAGGAATCTTGAAGTTGGCTAATAAAATATGTCCCTTTATGTGATTTGTGTAATATATATTTTAATGCAAAAACTACGTACTTAATCTAGTTCATAAATATTTACCCAGCTGTGAACAGGGTTTTCAGGACATTCAGAGGACTCAGTTATGGATGGGGCCACAGCAAAACTCAGCTATTTTTAGCCATGGCCAAGACAAGGTCAAAGAAACCAAAGAATATAGAGTTTAAGACAAAGTGCTCTCAAAGTTTAGTTTCAGATGAACTTTACTTTATGAGATCTAAGACAATGATTTAAAATTTTTCTAGTTCCCCATTAAATTTAGAAATAGCTGGTTTTAAGTCAATGAAACCAAATAGGCTATTTAGAAATACAAGGAGAACACTAAAGGTTCAGTCTCATCCAGGGACACTTTGTTACAACTGTGAGCTTTGCACTCAGTAAAAGCAGATGATTTCTAAAAGACTAGAGTTTTGCCATATGTAATTCCTAGGCCTACATCTGCCATATGTAAACTCCATATAATTCCTAGGCCTCTATGTATATTAATAAGACAAATTATAATGATGATTACTTAAGTAAAATGCACATATTTTTTCAAAGGGTAATGGGGGAAGAGAGAGAGAGACATTTTCTTCAGTGATGCAACCACTGTTAATTGCCAATGCTCTTGTAAATAATGCCTTACCCATGTTCATTGGTGCTGTAAGCAACCCTAATGAAATCATTGGATCATGAAAAAGAAACACAAAAGAAAGAAGAAGAGGGAGAAGATGAGCAGAACATGAGAGTAACAAAAGAGGATACTGGAGTGAATGCGATTGAAATGCATTATGTATACTATGAAAAGTTACAATGAAATCTGTTCTCATGGATAATTAATATATGCTAATAAAACACTTAAAAAGTAAATATACTTACAAGGAAAGAAGAGGCCACAAGTTCTGTTACCCTAATCCCCGTGTCCCAGCATTTGCCTGGCAGTCCTAGGTTTCTGAGGATACAGAAATCACAGGACTGCTTCATCTTTTCCTTACCTTTTCTTTTGCACTCCTTTGTTTCCCAATTTTTCTTTCTACTATACTTTAGTTGTATTTTAATTTATCTTTTTTTGAATTTTTATAAAATTCCTCTTTATACATTTATCTACTTTTATTATTATTTTTCAATGTTGGGCAATATTTCTTCATTCCCTTTTTTTGGTGTGTGTATATGTGTATCCTCATATGGTTTTCCTTTATTATTGTACTATAGTTTTAGTGGTGTTTTATTGGGAGTATGCAGAGGAAAAGGTTTACTTCACTCACAGTTCTGTATAACAGTTCGTCATCAAAAGCAGTGAGGGCAGGAACTCAGGCAGGGCAGGAACCTGGAGGCAGGAGTTGATGGGGAAGCCACGGAGAAGTGCTGTTCACTGTCATGTTCATCACAGCTTGCTTAGCTTGCTTTTCTTATTATTACTATTGAAAATAGATTCTTTTCTCATACAATATATCCTGATTATAGTTTCTCATCCTTCTACTTCTCCCAATTCCTCCCTACCTCCTCCCTTTCTGGTCCACTCCCTTTCTGTCTCTCATTAGAAAGGAATAGGCTAAGAGATAGCAACCAAACATGACAAAATAAAATAAGATGAAGCAAAAACTATCATATCGAAGTTGAACATGACAGCCCAAGAGGAGGAAAAGAGTCCAGAGCCTGCAAAGGTGTCAGAGACCCACTTGTTCTCACAGTCAGGAGTCCCAGAAAAATACTAAGATAATGGCTGTAATGCAGAGGACCTGGTGCAGACCCAGGTAGGCCCTGGGCTCATTGCTTCAGCCTCCATCGGCTCATACATGCCTTGCATAGCTGATTCAGAGGGCCTTGCTCTCCTGATGTCCTCCACTCCCTTTGACTCTTACAGTCTTTCCACCTCCTATTCTTCAGGGTTCCCTGAGCTCCAAGAGGAGGGATTTGATGGAGACATCCAATTTAGACTCTGTCTCCACATAATGTCTGGCTGAGGGCCTCTGCATTTACTCCCATCTGCTGAAAGAGGAAGCCTCTCTGATGATGGCTGAACTGATCTGTGAGTATAGCAGAATATCATTAGGAATCATTTTATTGATTTATTTTTATCCCAGTCCTGTTTGGTTTTACCTTAGGTCTCTAGACTATCTAGACTCTGGTTCTTGGTTACCCAGGCAGGGTTGGGTATGGGTTTCTTCTTATTGATTGGGCCTTAGGTCAAATCAGATATTAGTTGGCTCCCCCACACCCAGTTCTATACCACCATTGCTCTAGCATATTTTGTAGGCAGGACAGATTATAAGTCAAAGGTTTTATGGCTAGTTTGGTTTCTCTTTTGGACCTTCCCACACCAAAGAGACTAGAATGTAAGGGTGAAGGGTCCATGCAGGCACCAGCTTGATTTCATCATGTTCAGTGAGTTGTGTGGATGTTGTCCTCAGCAATGGGGCCCCCTGTCAGTTTGTGGTGAGCAAACTTTTGTCTTAGTATCACCCTGGACTGTTTGGAGATTTCCATGATACCCATTGCCCTTGGTCAAGAACTCAATTGAATCAACCCAGACCTGCCACTGGATACCTTGACTAGCTATAGATGGCCTTTTGAGACTCCCTATTGCTTATTACTAGGAGTCTTCATTAGGATCACCTTCGTAGATTCCAGGAAGTTTCTCCTGAACCACCCCCCCAAATGCCACTCAATTCTAATCATCTCTCCATGCAATCTTTTCCTCCATCCCACCCTCACTTGATCCCTCCTGCACCCATCCCAACTTGCCCCCAGTTTACCCATAAAAATCTATTTTCTATTTTGTCTTCCCAGGGATATTCCTGTGCCCTTCCCCATATATCTCCTCTTTACCCAACTTATCTCAGTCTATGAATTGTAGTTTGGTTATCTTTTATTTAATGGCTACTACCAACTTATAAGTGAATACATACCATATTTCTCCTTCTGTATCTGGGTTACCTCAGGATGATTTTTTTTTCTAGTTGCATCCATTTGCCTGCAAATTTCATGATGTCATTGTTTTTAACAGCTGAATAATACTCTATTGTGTAAATGTATCACATTTTTTTTATCCATTCTTTGGTTGAGGGACATCTAGGTAGTTTCCAATTTCTGGCTATAATGGATAAGGCTGCATTGAACACAGTTGAGCAAGTGTCCTTGTGGTAGGATGGAGTGTCCTTTGGGTATATTACCAAAAATGGAATAGCTGGGTCTTGAGGTAGATTGATTCCCAGTTTCCTGAGGAACTGCCATACTGGTTTTCATAGTAGCTGTACAATTTTACACTCCCACCAATAATGGAGGAGTGTTCCCCTTGCTCTACATCCTCAACAGCATGAGCTGTCACTTGTGTTATCAATCTTAGCCATTCAGACGAGTGTAAGATAGAATCTCAGTGTTGTTTTGATTTGTATTTCCCAGATGGCTAAGGATGTTGAGTATTTCTTTAAATGCCATTTGGGCTTCCTCTATAGAAAATTCTCTATTTAGATCTATTGTAGAGAGCTGTGGGAAGCTGCACTCTAAAGATGGAGCTGGCTCCCGCCCCCCACCCTCCCGGTGGCGAGCGCTCTTTGTTTCAAGAAGTACCTTATTTGGCTTGGTTTCAAATTTTGGCTTGCTAAGGCATACGTGTACCTATCCAGGAATTCCATTTGGCGCATGGGGGCTGGTGGACTGAGACCTATATAAGGCTGGGGCAGGCTCTCCCCAGGAGAAGAAGAACAAAGAAATAGATTAAGGGTCCTGAATAAACAGCTTGGAGAAGAGCTCTGCGTCGTGTTTTTCTTGCTGGTCGAGTTAGACGCGACAATCTATATCCCATTTGTCAATTGGATTATTTGGGGTTTTTCTATATCTAGTTTCATGAGTTCTTTATATACTTCAGATATTAGCCCGCTATCAGATGTGGGGTTTGTGAAAATCTTTTCACATTCTGGAGGCTGCCACTCTGTCTGATTAAGAATGTCCTTTGCCCGATTAATGGTGTCCTTTGCCTTACAAAAGTTTTTCAGTTTCATGCAGTCCCATATATCAATTATTTACTAATTTTTATGTTCTTATAATTTTTATATTTTTATTTATATATAATTTATATTTTATAAAAATAATTAATTGTAGATCTTAGTGCCTGCACAACTTGTGTTCTGTTCAGAAAGTCATATCCTGTTCCAATATATTCAAGGTTATTCCCCACTTTCTCTTTTATTAGGTTCAGTGTATCTGGTTTTATGTTGAAGTCTTTTATTCACTTGGACTTTACTTTTATACAGAATGATATATATGGAAGCATTTTCATTCTTCTATATGAAGACATTCATTTTTGACCTGCACCATTTGTTGGATATGCTGTCTTTTTTCCAGTGTGTATTTCTGGCTTCTTTATCAAAAATTAGGTGTCCATATGTGTTTTATGTATGAGTCTTCAGTTTGATACCATTGATCAAGGTGTTTATTTTTATGCCAATACTGTGCAGTTTTCATTACTATAGCCCTGTAATATAACTTGAAATCAGGGATGATGTTATCTCCAGCAGTTCTTTTATTGTTCATGGATGTTTTAGCTATCCTGTGTTTTGTGTTTTTCCATATGAAGATATGTAAAGAATACTCTTGGAAATTTGATGGGAATTGCATTGAATCTGTAGTTTGCTTGTGGTCAGTTGCCATTTTTAGTATGTTAATCCTACAGATGAATGAACATGGGAGATCTTTCTATCTTCTGACATCTTCAATTTTTCTCTAAATCTTTCAATTTTTTGTCATATGAGTCTTTCACTTACTTGGTTAAAATTACCCCAAGATACTCTATATTATTTGAGACTATTGTGAAAAGTGTTGTTTCCCTGAGTTTTTTCTCAGTCCCTTTGTCATTTGTATGTAGGAGGACTGCTGATTGTTTTTAATTAATCTTTTATCCAGCCTCTTTCCTGAAGGGATTGGTAAACTGTATGAGTTCTCTGGTGGAATTTTTAGGGTCATTCATGTATACTATAAAATCATCTTCAAATAATGATGCTTTGACATCTTTCTTTCCATTTTCTATCCCCTTGATCTCCTTCAGTGGTCTTATTGCTCTAGCTAAAACTTCAAGTACTATACCGACATTTGGAGTATGGAGAAGTATGGAGAGAATGGACAACTTTGTCTTATTCCTGATTTTAGTGAAATTTCTTTGAGATTCTCTCCATTTCATTTTATGTTGGCTATAGGACTGCTGTAAATTGCCTTTATTATGTTTAGATATATCCTTTGTATCCTTAATCTCTCCAAGACTTTGATGATAAAGTGTTGGATTTTGTCAAAGGCCTTTTCTGCATCTAATGGGATGATCATATGGAGTTCTTTTTTCTTTCATTTTATTTATATGGTGGATTACATTGACTGGTTTTTGTATGTTGAACCATTACTGCATCTCTGGGATGAAGCTTTCTTGATCATGGTGGATGATCTTTTTGATGTGTTCTTAGATTCAGTTTGCAATTATTTTATTATTTTTGCATCTATGTTCATATGAGTAATTGGTCTGTAATCTCTTTGTCTGTTGGGTCTTTATGAAGTTTAGGTATCAGGATAACTGTAGCTTCATAAAATGAATTTGGCAATGTTCCTTCTATTCTGTGGAATATCTTAAGGGGTATTGTGGTTAACTTTTCTTTGAAAGTCTGGTAGAGGCAGGCAAATCTCTGAATCCAAGGCCAGCTTGGTCTACAGAGCAAGTTCCAGGATAGCAAGGGCTACACAGAGAAACCCTGTCTTGAAAAACCAAAAAAGAATAAGAGAGGAGCAGGGGAGAATTGAAATGTCATTTTGGTGGATTTTTCCTTTGATGAATAGGTGGTGTCCTTCTCCATCTCTTTTGATTAATTTTGATTTGAAGTCTATTTTGTTAGAGATTAAAATGTCTATACCTGCTTGCTTCTTGGTTCCATTTGCTTGGAATCTTATTCCTAACCCTTTACCCTGAGGTAATATTTATCCTTGATGTTAAGGCTTATTTCTTGGATTCAGCAAAAGGATGGATCCTGTTTTTATATCCATTCTGTTAGTCTGTGTCTTTTGATTGAGACCATTGATATTGAGAGATATTAATGACCAATGATTGTTGATTCTTGTTATTTTGTTGTTGTTCTTGATGGTAGTGGTAGTGGGGTGTGTGTGTGTATGTGTGTGTGTGTGTGTGTGTGTGTGTGTGTGTGTAAGAGAGAAAGAGAGAAAGACAGGAGAATATGTGAGAATGTGTGTGTATGAGTGAGAGAGAGAATGTGGAGGGGGCATGTGCTTCTCTTCTTTTGTTTTTGCTAGCATGAGATATTTATTTCCTCTGTTTTCATTGGTGCAGTTAACCTCCTTGGGCTGGAGTTTTCTTTTTAGCACCTTCTGTAAGCCTGGATTTATAGCTAGATGTTGTTTAAATTTTACTTTATCATGAAATACCTTGTTTTTTCCATTGGTGATTGAAAATTTTGCTAGGTACAGTAGTCTGGGCTGCCATCAGCAGTCTCTTAGGGATCTATAGCACATCTGTACAGGCTCTTCTAGCTTTTAGAGTCTCTGTTGATAAGTTAGGTATAATTCTAATAGATCTGCCTGTATATGTTACCTTGTCTTTTTGCCTTGCAGCTTTTAATATTCTTTCTTTGTTCTATATGTTTAGTGTTTTGATTATTATGTGGTGAGAGGACTTTCTTATATGGTCCAGCCTATTTGGTGTTTGTATGTTTCTTGTATCTTTATAAGCATCTCTTCTTTAGGTTAGAAAAAAATTCTCCTGTGATTTTGTTGAAAATATTTTCTGGGCTCTTGAGCTGGTATTAGTCTCCTTCCTCTACTCTGATCACTCTTGGGTTTTGTGTTTTCATAGTGCTCCAGATTTCCTGGATGTTTTGTGTCTGGAATGTTTTAGATTTAAGGGTGTTTTGTTTTGTTTTGTTTTGTTTTGTTTTGTTTTGTTTTGTTTTGTTTTGTTTTTTGCTTCTAGAGTATCTTCAATGCCTGAGAATCTCTCTTCCATCTCTTGTATTCTGTTGGTGAAGCTTGCCTCTGAAGTTCCTGTTCCCATTCCTAGATTTTTCATTTCGAGGATTCCCTCATTTTGTGTTTTCATTAATGCTTCTTTTTCCATTTTCAGGTCAGTTTTATTTGTTTCCTTCACCTGTTTGTTTTCTTGGCTGTCTTTAAGGGTTTTGTTCATTTCCTCTAATTGCTTTTTTTTCCTGGATTTCATTAAGGGGTTTATTAATTTTCTCTTTAAGGACCTCTATCATCTTCATATAGTTGGTTTTAAAGTCTTTTTCTTGTGTGTCAGCTATGTTGGAACATTCAGGGCCTGCTCTGGCAGGATAGCTGGTTTCTGGTGAAGACACAGTGCCCTGGCTGTTGTTGATTTTTGTCTTATGCTGTCATCTAGACATCTGGGTTTGGGATGAATATAAGTCTAGGTACTGATTTCTGGGTTTGTCTTTGTTGGGTGGGTGTTTTATTTCTTGGTTTCTCTTTTCTCTCTGGATTTTCAGAGAGTATGATGGCTGTGTGTTGCCTGTTTAACTGGTCTGCTCAGCTGGTGTGTTCATGAGAAATACCTGCTGGTATTAGAGCCTGGAATACAGCTATGAGTTGGGAGAGGGAGGTTAGGAGGGAATGTTCTATGGAATCCACAGGAGATTTGTGCAGGGGGGAAAAGAGGCTGCAGTTGGTGATCTTTTGCAATGCTAAGGATGAAACTGAGTCATTGGGTCTGGGGGAAGAAAGAGAATGGAAAAAGTTGAGGCCTTCTGGCAGGTCTTCCGGTAGGCAGGGCCTGTGGTTGAGCAGTAGGTACCTGATTTCATTGGGGGCTGGGACACAGTGATGAGTTGGGGGGTAGGAGATGGTCTGTGGGATCCACAGGAGATGTAGGGGGAGGAAGGCTGCAGCTGATGTTCTGTTGCAGCTCTAGGGACAAGGCTAGAGGATTAGGACTTGGAGAACAGAGTGTTCAGCCTGCTTTTTTTTTTTAATAGAGCTCTGGAAAACCTGCCTTTTAGCAGTGTTTTTGTTAGCATTCAGGCATTTACACTGGCCTGAGCTTAGGGAGAGACCAAGCAACAGCAGGACACCTCATCATCAGCATGCAACATTGTGGCTACTGCTGCCAAGAGTTGCACACTCTCCCTATGCGAATGCACTCCATCCCCTTAAAAATGCAATAAGGAACAACTTGAGGCCTCCAGAACTTGGGCCCTGAGAATCCCACATGGAAGTGGATACTTCCCTCTTGAACCTTCTGTCTCTACTAATCACACCCTGCTGTATGTTTCTTCTCTACCTTCCTTCAATGACAAATTCAAAACATCTCTAATCAAACAATTAATCAGCTATTATTACAGGACTACCAACCGCTAGCCACAGAGCCATTGGCACATGATACCAAATATGCCTTGATGGTAAGGACCAACAGCACCCCAAAGATGTCTATGCACCCAGGCAACAGGAAGCATGACATCCCCACACATTTCACCACCCCCTTCCTATTTTCTCTTCTTCTATAATAAAGCAAAGGGAGGAATGTTAGCATTCAGGCGTTCACACCCACCTGCCCTCAGGGAGGGGCAGGGGTCATCAGGATGCAGCAGCAACAGCATGTAACCCTGTGGCTACTGTGGCCACAAACTGAGCTCACTCCCTATGCATATGGGCTATATCCCCTCATTAAAAGCAAGCACCTTCTCCCCCAACCCCTCTTTCTCTGCTCTCACTCAGAGGCTGCCTCTGCACCCACCTGCTCCCCAATAAATTTCTCATGTGAGCTCTGTTGCATGGTGTGACTTTGTGGTGCTCCTTGGTTCCAACCCGCCAAGGTACCTTCCACCGTTAAATCACTGCAGTTTTAAATGAATTTTACTGGTATATTTGTGGTTTTTTTAAGAGGGTTTAATGTTTTTATTCTCCTTTATTTCTGTCATGGATTTTTTTGGGGGGTGCTGGATAAGGTATAAAATATATTAGCTACTGAAAATATAAAATTTAATGTGAAGCTTCACGGCTTCCATTTTGAATGCCAATTCTAACTGTATATAAGTTATTAAGTTGTATAGTTTTGGGGTCTAGTTAATTTTGTATTTGGTGCTTTTATTTATTTCAAGGATTTTAAAAATAAAGTAAAAAAATAAAATGAAACATATAACATATGTATACATATTTACAGTAATTTTAGGTGAGTTAAAAAAACATGATTCAAACAAAGTTCCTTGTTACAATTGATCGATTTTGATTATGAATCTTCACAGATGATTATTTTCATTTTTCATTTGTTTTTTTCTAGTGTCTTCCTCTTTTCTAATCTTATTGTAACATTCTTCTGCTTCCTTTTCTTTATCCTCTCATTTGTTTAACCTTGAATCTCTTCTAGTTTCCCCTGGCCCTGCCCCCTCCTTTACCTCTCCCATTTACCACTTCTGCATTTCTGCTGAATAATTATCAGCTCAGCGCACACTCCACATTTGCTTTGCCACTCGCTGATGCGCACTAATCAATGCTGCAGTGATAACTTTGCTCTGATGTCAAGTGTGTTTCTCTGTCTCTGAGTGATACTTGAGATGGAAGCCTTGAGCAGAGTAGGCTGCTAAACAAGAGACCCCAAAATTAAAATGGAAGAGACAGCTAAATCAACACACATAAATCATAACAGCAATACAAGAAACATAAAAATGCAAGGCAACCTGACTCCTCCAAAAAGACCATAATTTCTCAGTTCCTGAATTAAAACAAACTGAAATGGGCCAAACAGCACACCAAGATTTTAAAAGTTCACTAGTAAAAATGGTTAATGACCTCAAAGAGGATACAAAAAAACAGAAGGATGAATTAAAAAATAATTCTAGGACCTAGAAAAAGAAGGCTGGCAAGACACAGGAGAAAGGTAACAAAATGGTTAGAAAATCAGCAATTTGGACGAAAAAGACAGTAAGATGGTAGAGAGACTAAGCAATGAAATTTAGACTTTGGAAAGAAACAAATAGTAATGTTCATTAGCCAGGCAAGATAAAGAATGCTGGAGATGAAGGACAAGGTTAAGGCAACATTGCATTCAAACATAAATAAAGAAAAAAAAAACTGTAGCTAGAGAGTTTCTCTCCAGCTCCTGCCAATCCCCAGCAGTCCCGCAGCCCGCTTACAAAATAAACACACAGATGCTTATATTATTTAAACTGTTTGGCCTAATGGCTCAGACTTCTTGCTATCTAGTTCCTATATCTCAAATTAGCCCATATCTATTAGTGTATAAGTTGCCACGTGGCTCATGGCTTACCGGTACCTTACATCTCACTTGTCATGGCCGCAGCTGGCAGTGTCTCCCTGCTTCAGCTTTCCACCTCCCAGAATTCTTCTCCTCCTTGTCCCACCTACCCTATCCTTCCTGCCTGGTTACTAGCCAATCAGCATTTTAATTATCAATCAATCATAGCAGCATATATTTATAGCATACAGGACATCCCACAGCAAAAAAAAACTAAAAAATTAGTGAACACAACATCCAAAAACTCAGGGATATGACCAAGAGACCAAAACTTAAAGTACATGGTGAAGTAGAGAGAGAATATAAGAACTAAAGGCATGGAGAATCTATTCATTGAAATTGCAGCAGAACATTCCCAAACCCAGATAAAGGATTGAATACTCAAGCACAATATGTATTCATAATCCCTAACGTACAAAGTAAAGAGTCCTCATGACACATTACAGTCAAGATGTCAGGAATACAAAGCAAAGAAATAGCATGAAAATGTTTAAAGATAAGCAACAATTCACAAGCAAAGACATCAAAGTAAGACCAAATAATCTAAAAGCAAAGAAGTCAATGAAATAATAATAACTTTCAACCAAAATGTTAATATTCAGCAAATCTACTTTTAAAAGTTGACAGAGGGGGAAAAAACACATTTCAAATCAAGCACAAGTGGCATTTACATCTTGGCAGTAATCAACAGCCATCTAATGGAACTTAAGGCCCACCCAAGAAGAGAGAAACCAGGCCTAATAACACTTAACGGATTGACTTGGGCTGCTAAGGTCATGAACCTTAGAAAACAACCTACAACCACCACTTTACTAAACCAATATAATTCCTAATTGAATTCTAAATACTTATCCTTATACCCACAGATAAGAGTACCTCTCACCCCTCATCAATGAAGCGTCTCTTTGCAACAGAGACCATTACCGAAAAACATGACTGTTCAAAATGCAGATAACAACTGATTGTTGGGGTGACCATCCCCAGTGGATACATTTACAAGACAATCCTTGCATCCAAGACTCGGGGAACATCATGAGAGAGGGCATGCAAAATTGGGCTGGTTGGTGGTATTGCACAACTATAATCCCAGCATTTGGGAGTCAGAAGCAGGCAGATTTCTGTAAGTTTGAGGCCGGCCTGGTCTACAGAGAGAGTAGGGAGCAGACAAAGTCCTGAGTGAAAGTGTATTATTGTCATGGGCATGAACATGTCAAGGGCCCCAGTGCCTCAGACCCATGGAAATGGCAAGGCTTTCCCCAGGTCAGGGTCAGAGGAATGGCAAATGGCATATGACAAATGATTGAATTTTAACTAAATCCAGTGTATGCAGAAACCACAGCTTTCTTCTCCTGGATAACTGTGAACAGAAACTGCTCCATATAGAGACCTCCTACCTAGATTAGCTAACCTGCTTCCTCCTCATTCACTGGTATACAATAAACCTACCTCCTCACTCACTGGTACATAACAAGCACACTGAGTTCCCAGGCTCTGGTGCATCTTCATGACATCAAATGGCCCACCCAATCTCAGATTTTCTGTAAGTGTGTCTATGTGTCTCTCTTTCTTCATTCCCTGATCACCCGAGTCAGGTCAAACCCAAAATCATGTAGACTGTGGCAAGAGAACACATGAAGTTGGGAAGTAAAAGTGGTAAAAAGATATGGGAGGAATTGGAGGAGACGGAATGGGGAGTGAATTTGACACAAACACACTATACACATATATAAATATTAATTAAAAATATTAAATATAAAAATGTATAAGATGTCTTAAAGTACCAAGTATATATCCACACTATTACACACATACACACACACACACACACACACACACACACACACACACACTTACTTCCAAGATCTGAATTTGGAGCCCAACTCCAAATTGTTCTATGCTTTTCTACCTCCTGTATCCCTTAGGATGCTCAAATTGTTCTGGTACTTGTAAACACACCCCCACTTCATTTTCTGTTAATCCAAACACTGGATGGTTGGTATATATTCTACCTCCACAGACCATATTCAATTCTTTCCATTGGCATCAAGGTCACTCTTTAGCTTTCTTGCCTCTGAAGCAGTTTCTATACTAGAATATCATCCTAATATCAATTTTTCAAGTTCATGGGATCTTTAGGCTACCAAAAACATTTAGTAGAGTGCTTTGCTCACAATGGTGCATAGTAAATGTTGAATTAAATTTTAGGTCATAGAGCACAATGTAAGGTCATATAAAACTTAAAGTGTGGCCCACAGGAGACTCCTGACCTTCCAGCTGTTGCAAAACTGACATTTCTCTAATATTTTCTGTGTTTAAGTGTTTTCTTGTAGATGTTCAGCAAATTTTTAAACTTCAAGATCTTATTTATTATTTAGCTTCTATAGAGATTGTTAATTGATGTGAACACATTAATCCTATTATGTTTCACTCAATTTTGCTTCATACTGGAAACCTATTTTTCTGATTAGATGAAAGAAAATTAATCTATCCACAGAGATGACTAATGCCTCAGATAAAGGACGACACCATGCCTGTACAGCTGTAAAATTCCATTGTTGCACTCCATCTCCTCATAGAACATTTTAGGGAAATGAATGGAAATTTGCTCAAAAGGAATATTTTATCACATACTTGACATTTAATAAAACATGCAAATAAATTGAAATTCCAGTTTTGTTTTGTTTTTTTAAAAACTGACCAGAACTTCAACACCAAAATACTGATGAACAAAAGACAGGGTGTAGAGTGAAGGTCTTTGAGAATCCTCTCATGTAACATTTTTAAGTTAGGTTTCCTGGAGGCTCTGAGAGAAAGGTGCTACTCTAAATTTATGAATTTCTATGAAGATGTTACATTTAAATGTGGCAAAATTGATCCACAAAATATCTTGCAAATTGAATTAACTTTTAAGTACAATTCTAATACATTTATTTTAAGAGTTTACTTAAATTTAGAGACTAGCTAAATTTATTATTTTCATTTGTTTTTAATATTTTGAAATTAAAATGTAATTGCATTATTTTCCTCTTTCCTCTCCCAACCCTTTGCTCTCTCTCAAATTCAGAGCCTCTGGCTTTGCATGTGCATGTGTTTATGGAGGTATGTGCACGTGAGTGCTGGGGCACATGGAGATCAGAGGCGTTGGAGCTCCATGGAGCTGGAGTTGCAGGCAGCTGTAAGGCACGTGACATAGTTGCTGGGAAACAAGCTAGGGTCCTCTGGAAGAAAATTACGTTTAACCACTAGCCGTCTCTCCAACCCTTCTTTTCATTTCTTAAAGTGACAAATACAATTATTAACAGCATATTTTCCAAATGAGCCAAGCATCAACTGGTCAGAGCACCTCAATTTATTAATATATTCTTTATCAGGGTTCTCCAGAGAAACAGTCCCATCGATACGTTTATAAAAAGGCTGACACTGTCTGTCGTCCACCACCCCACGGTCCAGATAGCTACAGTCTCAGTATGAAATCATGCATTGTAGCCAGCAGATGAGAAGGCAGACTTTCAAATGATCTCTCGGGCAGAGAGAAAACCAAACATTTCTGAAAGTCAAAAATACCACATCCTTCTCCCTGGTGTGCAAGACATTTACTTTTTTGGTTATGTTTTGCTTTAATTTATGAAAATGATTCCTTGCCTCATTATTGAGTTACTGAAGCATTCATAAATGCAAGTCAGACACTGAGTAGATGATGGGTAAAAGTGGGGAAAAAATAAACCAAGTGAAATTTAGCTTAATTATGCATTAAAATGTGCTTATGAATGCACAGTTCAAACACAAAATGCATTATGTATGAGATTGAGTTACATTACTACTTTGATGTCAAAACCAAAATGTCCCAGAGTTCACAGGTGGGGTTGTTATTAAACACAAAAACTCCAAGACTGATTATTCTTGATAATAATCACATTTTAAATTTATCATAACTTTTATGAAAAAATCCTGTTTTCCACCTAAACTTTTGACTACTTTAATCTGTGACTACATATATTTTATTAAAGTTACATGCCATGATTTTAAATCAGCATTCTCTAAATCTTGGAGGACAGCTATCTCTTGGTGATCTCTGGAAATCTGGGCTTGTCACAATTACTTCATTTTCATGTTGATGCAACAAAGGAGCTGGCGAAGCAGCTCAGTGAAGGAAGAGTCTACTTAGGCTCACAGCTCAAGGACACAGACTGTCACGGTGCTGTGCTGGTTACTTCTATGTCAGCTCGACACATGCTATAGTCATTTGGGAAGAAGGAACCTTAATTGAGAAAATGTCGCCACCAGACTGGCCTGTGGGTAAGTAAGCCTGTGGGGAATTTTGTTGAGTTATGATTGATGTAGAAGAGACCAGCTCACTATGGGAGGTGCCACCCCTGGGCTGGTGGTCCTGGGTGCTATCAGAAAGCAGGCTGAGCAAGCCACGAAGAGCAAGTCAGTAAGCAGCACTCCTCAGATTTCAAGGCCCACCTCCAGTGGCCTATGTCCTCCAAGCAGGTTCCACAGATCTGTCTAACCTGTGACGCATGCAACTAAGGAGAGCTATGAATGTAGCCAAATGCAAAATCATCAGCTTTTTTAAGACATTGTAGCAGTTTTTGCATTTTTATTTTACATTTTCAATTTATCTCAGTAGGGAGGGGGTACATACGTCACAGTGTGAATAGGGAGTTAGAGGACAACTTGCAGAAGTCATTTCTGTCCTTTTACCCTGTGCGTTCCAGGGATGAAACGCAGGTCGTTAGGCTTGATGGCAAGCACTTTTACCTGCTGAGCTAGCTCACTGGCTTTGCAATATTTTTAAACAAGTCTGTTGTGCAGTTCTCAAAGATCAACTTTATAGACAAAAGCATCATGCCTCAGCATGCAGGGAGACCCCTGTATGACCTCCCAAAGCAGCAGCACCAGCCTGGGACCCGGCCTGTGGGAAACAGTTCCTCTTCAAGACAGCAGGGATTAGGGGGTCTGGCATCAGACTTCTATGTGCTGGGTAACTTTCAAATGTTGTTTTAGTAAATGGCAAACCTCATTTTGCAGAAGAGGACTGCAGCTCTTTTAGAGGTCCAGGTGGCTTGAACCTGTGGAAGACGCTGGAGACTGTACTCCCAGGGGAGGAAAAAGGACTGTAGAGTAAGAGGGTTTTAAAAGGAAAGAAAGCCAGCAATCTTTTACAGTCCTTCATTTAAGGCAATAAATGAAAGAATATACTTATTAACTCATTAGCTATTCATTATCTAAAAATTGCCACAAAATTTGCATCTTAACACACACTTATCTTAGAAAATGGATGTGGGTCAGTAATCAGGGCACAAGCTATTCAATTGTTTTAAGAACATATGGTAAATGGTCATTTATTAAAAAAAAAAAAAGCTGGTGAACATCAGTAAGAAAATCAAAAGTCTGCATAGGTGAGTCTCTGGGTATCACTAACAGGAGCCCAAGTTCTCCATCTTGGGGGCCCCACTCAGGGTCAGAGCCTGTGCCCCACACACAGTGGATGGAGAATGTGGAGGCCATACATGAGGAACAAGATGAGAAGCCCAAGGCTGCCTCTCCTTCCTCTCTGAGAAGGGCTCAGCCCCAGGTCTGCTCAGTGGTTTTGAGGTCAGGACCAAGGGGCTTCCGGAGAGAACTGACTGTCAGAACACAGGAAGTTCCGTGTTTAAGAGGGTGTGATGAGGAAGTGGCTTAAGAATCTGAAAGATTGAGCGCCCCGAGTTGGCTCTATGCTCCCTGCCATTCTCTTTCTCACTTTGCCACCCAGATCAGAAAGGCTGAGACAGTGAAGTTCAAGTGTAGTCAGGATCTTATTAGGAAGAGAAAATACTCAACTGGGTGTCATTAGGGTGGCCAAGCAGTCCAAAACCACTCTGTAAATAAATTCCATTCCTGAAAAATATAAAGTGTAAGTAACTAGACACACACACACACACACAGACCTTCTTAGGGCGTTTACATGGGAATGTTTCCATTTTATTTTAATAACCTCATCTATAAAGAAAAAACTTATATCTGGTATTTATACCTTATTAGTTTTCACTTAATTATGAAATGTGATTTATTAAGCCATAGGTGTTCCTCATTGCCTGTATATTACATAGTCAACTCCATATTTCAGGTTGATCATAACCAAAATACATTTTTTCATGTATTATACATTTATAAAACTAAAAAATAAGCATAGCTTTTATATTAACATTAACCTGAAACTGTACTACATGAAAATTAAGGTCTTTGGTGGGAAAATCAGCAGCAATACAGCAATTAAATTATCACTGGTCAGACATAAGCTTTAAAGAATACAGAGTATGCTGATAAGGAAGGATAAGGAGAATTCCTCAAAGGAGTGTCAAAAGATTCCCACAGTTCCAAGGTACCCCACACTGCTTTATGGAAGCAGCCATGGTCCCCAAACCATTTCCCTGTATGAAAACATGGAGTTATTTCCATTCAGAGAGATGAGTCAACTGTTATCACTAATATTGTTAATATATGCTAAGAAAACTAACTTCCATATCAGTATCCTAGCTCTTGGTGATGGGATGGCCAAATACCCTAATTGTCGTGCTAGAAACCCCATCCAATGACCGAGGGATCTGGATGCAGAGATCCATGGCTAGGCCCCGGGTGGAGCTCCAGGAGTTCAATTAGAGAGAAAGAGGAGGGTTTATATGAGCGAGAATTATTGAGACCAAGGTTGGATAAAGCACAGGGACAAATAGCCAAACGAATGGAAACACATGAACTATGAACCAATGGCTGAGGGGTCACCAACTGGATCAGGCCCTCTGAGTGGGTGAGACAGCTGATTGGCTTGATCTGTTTGGGAGGCATCCAGGCAGTGGGACCGGGTCTTGTGCTCATTGCATGAGTTGGCTGTTTGAAACCTGGGGCCTATGCAGGGTCACTTGGCTCGGCCTGGGAGGAGGGGACTGGACCTGCCTGGACTGAGTCTACCAGGTTGATCTCAGTCCTTGGGGGAGGCTTTGCCCTGGAGGAGATGGGAATGGGGGGTGTACTGGGGGAAGGGGAGGGGGGGCGGGAGGGGGGAGAACAAGGGAATTCGTGGCTGATATGCAGAACTGAATTGTATTGCAAAATAAATAAAGAAAGAAAGAAAGAAAGAAAGAAAGAAAGAAAGAAAGAAAGAAAGAAAGAAAGAAAGAAAGAAAGAAAGAACAAACAAACAAACAGAGCAAGGCATGTATCATTAGCCCATTTTTCTGGGGCTATAACAAAATATCAGAGGCTAGATACTTTTTTTCCCTCAGATAGGGTTTCTCTGTGTAGGGACTTACTTGGCTCAGAATTTGGAGGCTGAAAGTCTCAGAGCAGGAAGCTCCATCTACTCAGTGCCTGATGGGGAATCCCTTGGCTTACAGAACAGAAAGGGAAACAGCTATGTGCAGACAGGACAGGAACATATGTGGCCTGGTTTTGCAACAATTCACTCTATGAGAGCAACCTGGAATTTGCAATGCTGCAAATCCTTTCCAGAAAAGCAATCAAATCACTCACTAATAGGCCCCACACTTTTGAAATTTTGCATTGGCATACACTGATTACACATACCAATGTATTTCATTATGGCATTTCAATACATGTACAAATGTGATTTGATCATTTTAACCCCCATTTCTCTCTTGTCCTCCCATTCCCACCAATCTCTGTCTTCTAAAATAATCTCTCTTCTATTTTAATATCTTTTTGTTGCTATTTGTTTGTGGTGGCCTAATGAATTTTTTCGTATTTTTCCTTTTATTGAAAACAAATACTTTTCTCATACAATATATTCTGATTATAGTTACCCCTCCCTTCAATCCTCTGAGTTCATCCTCACCTCCAGATCCATTCACTTACTGTCTCTCATTGGAAAAGAACAGGATTCTGAGAGATAACAACCAAACATAACAAAATAAGATATAATAAGATGAAGAAAAAAAACTACCATATCAGGAAAAGAGTCCCAAAAGCAGGCACAAGAGTCAGAGACCCATTTGTTCTCAGTCAGGAGTCCCATAAAAGTACTAAGCTAATAGCTATAATATAAATGCAGAGGAACTGTTGTAGACCCATGTAGGCCCTGCACTTGCTGTTTCTGTCTCTGTGAGCTCCTGTGCACCTTGCTTAGTTAATTCAGGGGGTCTTGTTCTCCTGGTGTCCTCAACTCTCTCTGGAATTTACAATCTTTGCACTGCCTCTACAAAAGGATTCCCTAAATCTCTGAGGGGAAGGATTTGATGGAGACCTATAATTTAAACTCTCTTTCCATATAATGTCTGGCTTTGAGTCTCTGCATCTATTCACATCTGCTGGCAGAAGAAGCCTCTCTGATGATGATGACTGGATAAGGCACTGATCTATGAGTAGCAGAAAAAACATTAGGAATCATTTCATTGATATATGTGTGTGTGTGTGTGTGTGTGTGTGTGTGTGTGTGTGTGTGTGTGTTGTATTGTGTTTCACCCTAGGTCTGTGGACTGTATAGTCTCTGTTTCTTGATTACCCAAGCAGTGTCAGGCATGGGTTCCATGGAACTATACTGTTTATATTACTTGAAAGACCCTAATCCTTTAGGCTTACACTCCCCAAGCCCCAGGAAATAAGGAACTAAAAAGAAAACTAGTTCCAAGGGCCACCTGACTCAATCATTACTCAATCACCCCTGTAACAATGTAACAATGTAAAAAGATTTCTGTTAAGAGATGTGCTCAACTGTGACTGGGATAGTTGCAAGTGTTCCAGGAAGGACCACTGTGACCTTTGTGTAAACTCCACTCCCGCCCTGATATCCCCCTTGAGGTTTCAGGAAGAATGTGCATGTGGACATGACTGTACCCATTCTGTGATCAGACCATGATCTTGTGAAAGGAAATTGTATGGGAATTGTAATCTTGTGGGTTTTTCCTTTAAAAGCCCTTATGGGGCTGCAGTAAGATGCGGCTCTTGCTCTTAGGAGCAGAGTTTGCCCTTCTGTACAGAAGCCAATAAAATCCTCGTGCTGTTGCATCAACTGGACTGGAGTCTGGGTTCTTGGGGCTCCCACTTGAGACCCTAAACTTTGGGGTCCAACAGTGTAAGCTGCTGTTTTGTCTTATTTACTGTGTCCTTTGTCCTACAAAAGCTTCTCAGTTTTAGAAAGTCCCATTTATTAATTGTTGCTCTCAGTGTCTGTGATACTGGTGTTATATTTAGGAAGTGATCTCCAGTGCCAACGTGTTCAAGACTACTTCCTACTTTCTCTTCTATCAAGTTTAATATAACTGGATTTATGTTGAGGTCTTTGATCCACTTGGACTTTAGTTTTGTGCATGGCAACAGATATGGATCTATTTGCAGTCTTCTACATGTTGACATCCAGTTATGCCAGTACCATTTGTTGAAGATGCTTTCTTTTTTTCCATTGTACAGTTTTGGCTTCTTTGTCAAAAATCAGGTGTTTGTAGGTATGCAGATTAATGTCAAGGTCTTCAATTTAATTCCATTGGTCCACATATCAGTTTTTATGCCAGTACCAAGCTGTTTTTATTACTATAGTTCTATAGTAGAGCTTGAAGTCAGGGATCATGATACCTCAAGAGGTTGCTTTATTGTACAGATTCTTTTAGCTATCCTGGGTTTTTTGTTTTTCCATATGAAGTTGGGTATTTTTCTTTCCAAGTCTGTGAAGAATTGTGTTGAGATTTTGAAGGGGATTGCATTGAATCTGTAGATTGCTATTGGTAAGATTGCCATTTTTATTATGTTAATCCTACCTATCCATATGCATGGGAGATCTTTTCATTTTCTGATATCTTCTTCAATTTCTTTCTTCAGACTCTTAAAGTCCTTGTCATACAGGTCCTTCACTTGCTTAGTTAGAGTTAACCCAAGGTATTTTATATTATTTGTGGCTATTGTAAAGGGTGATGTGTCTCTGATTTCTTTCTCAACCCAATTATCATTTGTGTATAGGAGGGCTACTGACTTTTTTGAGTTAATCTTGTATCCTGCCACATTACTGAAGGAGTTCATCAGCTGTAAGAGTTTCCTGGTAGAATTTTGGGGGTAACTTATGTATACTATCATATCATCTGCAAATAGGAAAAGTTTGACTTCTTCCTTTCCAATTTCTATCCATTTGATCTCCTTTTGTTGTCTTATTGCTCTAGCTAGAACTTCAAGTACTATATTGAATAAATATGGGGAGAGTAGACAGCCTTGTCTTGTTCCTAATTTCAGTGGAATCTCTTTGAGTTTCTCTCCATTTAATCTGATCTTGGCTGTCAGCTTGCTGAAAATGCCTTTATTATGCTAATGTATGTTCCTTGTATTCCTGATTTCTCTAGGACCTTTATCATGAAGGGGTGTTGGATTTTGTCAAAGGCTTTTTCAGCATCTAATAAGATGATCATGTGCTTTTTTTTTTCTTTCAGTTTGTTTATATGATGGATTACATTGATAGATTTTCATATGTTGAACCATCCTGGTATCCCTGGGATGAAGCCTACTTGGTCATGGTGGATAATTTTTCGATGTGTTCTTGGATTTGGTTTGCCAATATTTTATTGAGTATTTTTGCATCAATGTTCATGAAGGAGATTGATCTATAATTCTCTTTCTTTGTTACATCTTTGTGTGGTTTGGGTATCAGGGTAACTGTAGCCTCATAAAAAAGAGTTTGGTAATGTTCCTTCTGTTTCTATTGTATGGAACGATTCGAAGAGTATTAGAATTAGCTCTTCTTTGAAAATCTGGTAGAATTCTGTGCTGAAACCATCTGGTCCTGGGCTTTTCTTGGTTGAGAGACTTTTAATGACTGTTTCTATTTCCTTGGGGGTTATTGGTCTATTTAAATAGTTTATCTGGTCTTGATTCAAATTTGGTATGTGGTACCTATCCAGAAAATTGTCCATTTCTTTTAGATTTTCCAATTTTGTGGAATACAGGTTTTTGAAGTATGACCTAATGATTCTCTGAATTTCCTCACTGTCTGTTGTTTTGTCTCTCTTTTCATTTCTTATTTTGTTAATTTGGATGCTCCCCCCTCCTCTTTGGTTAATTTGGATAAAGGCTTGTCTATTTTGTTGATATTCTCAAAGAACCAACTCTTTGTTTCATTGATTCTTTGTATTATTTTCTTTGTTTCTATTTTATTGATTTCAGTCCTCAATTTGATTATTTCCTGGCATCTGTTCCTCCTGAGTGAGTTTGCTTCTTTTTGTTCTAGAGCTTTCAGGTATGCTGTTAAGTCACTAGTGTAAGATTTCTCCATCTTCTGTATGTGGGCATTTAGTGCCATGAATTTTCCTCTTAGCACTACTTTCATAGTGTCCCACAAGTTTGGGTATGTTGTACTTTCATTTTCATTGAATTCTAGGAAATATTTAATTTCTTTATTTCTTCCTTGACCCATTTGTGATTCATTGGGCATTACTCAGTTTCCATGAGATTGTAGGCTTTCTGTAAATTTTGTTGTTGTTGAAATCTAACTTTAAGACCTGGTGGTCTGACAAAATACAGGAGATTATTCCAAATTTTTGTATCTGTTGAGGTTTGCTTTGTGACCGAGCATGTGGTCAATTTTAGAAAAGTTTCCATGGAGTGCTGAGAAGAAGGTATATTCTTTTGTGTTAGGGTAGAATGTTCTGTAGATGTTTATTAAGTTCATTTGAGTCATAATGTCTGGTAGTTTCCTTATTTTTCTGTTAAGTTTCTGTCTGGCAGACCTGTCCATTGGTGAGAGTGGGGTGTTGAAATCTCCCACTACTAGTGTGTGGGGTTTGATGTGCGATTTAAGCTTTAGTAATGTTTCTTTTACAAATATGGGTGCTCTTATATTTGGGGCATAAATGTTCAGAATTGAGACTTCATATTGGTGGATTTTCCCTGTGATAAACATGTAATGTCCTTCCCAATCTCTTTCGATTGATGTTAGTTTGAAGTGTATTTTGTTAGATATTAGGATAACTATACCAGCTTGCTTTGTAAGTCCATTTGAGTGGAAAGTCTTTTCCCAGCCTTTTACTCTGAGGTAGTTTCTGTCTTTGAAGTTGAGGTGTGTTTCTTATATGCTGCAGAAGGATGGGTTCTGTTTTTGTATCCATTCTGTTAGCCTGTGTCTTTTTAGGTGAATTGAGACCATTGATATTAATGGATATTAATGACCAGTGATTATTAATTCCTGTTATTTTTTGTGGTAGTATTATGTGTTTTTCTTCTTTTGTATTTGTTGGTGTGTGATTATCTATTGCCTGTGTTTTCACAGGTACCTTTAACTTCCTTAGGTTGGATTTTTTTCCTTCTAGTGCTTTCTGTAGGGCTGAATTTGTGGATCAGTATTTTTTAAATCTGGTTTTAGTATGGAATATTTTGTTTACTCCATCTATGGTGATTGAGAGTTTTTCTGGGTATAATAATCTGGGTTGGCATCCATGGTCTCTTAGTGTCTGCATAACATCTGTCCAGGACCTTCTGGCTTTCAGAGTCTCCATTGAAAAGGAAGGTGTTATTCTGAAGGCTCTGCTGTTATATGTTATTTAGCCTTTTTTCTTTGCACCCCTAAATTTTTTTTCTTTATTCCGTATGTTTAATGGTTTGATATTTGTGTGGCAAGGGGACTTTTCTTTGGATCCAGTCTATTTGGTGTTCTGTAAACTTCTTGTATCTTCATAGGCATTTTCTTCTTTAGGTTGGGAAAGTTTTTTTCTATGATTTTGTTGAGTATATTTTCTGTGCCTTTGAGCTGATATTCTTCCCCTTCTTCTATCTCTATTATTCTTAGGTTGGATCTTTTCATGGTGTTCCAGATTTTTTGTGTTATGATTTTGTTGGCTTTATTGTTTTCTTTGACTGATGAATCTATTTCCTCTGTTATATCTCCAACACCAGAGATTCTCTCTTTCATATCTTATACTCTGTTGCTTATATATCTGTAGTTCCTGTTTGTTTACTCAGATTTTTCATTTCCAGCATTCCTCAGTCTGTGTCTTCTTCATTGCCTCTATTTCATTTTTCAAATCTTGAACTGTTTCCTTCACCCATTTAATTGCTTTTTCTTGGCTTTCTTTAAGAGATTTATTGATTTCTTCCCATTTTTTGTCTTTTCCTTGATTTCTTTAAGGGAATTTTCATTTCCTCTTTAAAGGCCTCTATCAACTTCTTAAACTCATTTTTAAAGTCAATTTCTTCTGCTTCCTCTGCATTGGGATGTTCAGGTCTTGCTGATGTAGAACCACTAGGTTCTGATGGTGCCATATTAGTATTTATGTTGTTTACTGTATTTTTTCACTGGTGTCTACTCATCTCTTCCTCCACTTGGTGCAAGCAGTGTCTGTGTCTGAGGGAGCCTCTCTTGGTCCTATGGGAGCTCTTGGTCTAATCAGGGCTCTTGGTCCAATCAGTGCTGATGGACTCTGTGTCTCAGGGAGCAGCTCTTAGTCCAATTGTGCTGGTGGCCTGTGTCTCAGGGAGAGCTATTCCCAATCAGTGCAGGGTGGGCTTATGGCTCTGATGGTCTCTGGCACTGCAGAGGATGGTTGGCTTGGAGAGGGGGCAGTGGGAGAAGAGGCAGCTGCCTGGTCCCTGGGCCTCCAATGGATGGGAGGAGGGGCACAGAATGTGCCCCCGGGGCCTAGGGGCTAGAGACCTGGTCTGCCCAGTCCAGGGATGGGGTCTTACCTGTTCCTAATCAGTGCAGGATGGGCTTATGGCTCTGGTGGTCACTGGTACTGTGGGGGATGATTGGTTTGGCAAGTGGTCTAGTCTCTGGGGCTGCACTGGCTGGGGATGGGGGGAAGGGCATAGAATGTGGCCCCGGGGCCTAGGGGTTAGAGACCTGGTCTGCTCAGTCCTGAGATGGGGCCTTACCTCTTCCCAATTGGTGCAGGGTGGGCTTATGGCTCTGGTGGTCACTGGTGCTACAGGGGATGGTTGGCTTAGAGAGCTGGCGGCAGACTTTGAGAGCTTAAGTCCTTACTGTCCTTGCAGTTTGCTCACTCTGCTTCATGTTTTCTCAGGGCAAAAAGATAAAAACCAGGACTTCAAATAGCAAAGTGGTCCAGATGGTAAATTTTTCTCAAATGTCTCTTTAAGTCTTGCTAGCTCCTTAGCTGATCCTGTTTCCATGAATCCTCAGAATGAAAGCCTCTGAGTCCTCACCCCTGAGGGTCTCAGTTGAACTGCTTGTGTTTTTATTTAATAAGACCATTTAGAATTTGTCTACAATTGTGTCCCACAAATTTGTGTATGTTGTGATTCATTTTCATTGAATTATTAAAAAATCTTCAATGTCTTTCTTATTTCTGTCTTGACCCATTTTTCATTCAGTAGAAAGTTGTTCAGTTTCCATGAGTCTGTAAGCTTTCTTGGGCTTCTGTTGTTGTTGATATCTAGCTGTAATCATGGTGGTCAATAGGATGCAGGAAATCATTTCCATTTTCTTGTATCTGTTGAGACTTGCTTTGTGCCTGAGTATGTGGTCAATTTTGGAGAAAGCTCTGTGAGATGCTGAGAAGAAGGTATAGTCTTCTGTGTTTGGATGAAGTGATCTGTAAATATCTATTAGGTCATTTGGTTTGTAATGTCTGTTAGCTCCAGCGTTTCTCTGTTTGGTTTTTATCTAGATAACATGTCCATTGGTGAGAGTGGGTTATTGAAGTTTTCCACTATCAGTCTGTGAGAATCAATATGAATGTAAGCTGTAGTAGTATTTCTTTTTACAAACATGGTGCCCTTGTGTTTGGAGCATAAATGTTAAGAACTGAAATGTCATCTTGGTGGATTTCTGCTTTGATGAGTATGTAGTGTCCTTCCATAACTCTTGATTAGTTTTGCTTTGAAGTCTTTTTTTTTTCAGATGTTAAAATGACTACACCAGCTTGCTTCTTAGGTCCATTTTCTTGGAATTTCTTTTCCAAAACTTTACCCTGATTTAATGTCTATCCTTGATGTCAAGGTGTCTTTCTTGGAAGCAGCAGAAAGATGGATTGTGTTTTTGCATCCATTCTGTTAGTCTGTGTCTTCTTATTGGGTAATTGAGACCATTGATAGTGAGAGATATCTGTAACTCAAATTGCTAAATGGTCTTTTAATAAAATCCCAGGGCCAGATATTGGGGGAAATGCTGAAATATCAGAGAGACAAAGGAACAAGCCACTGCCACCTCTTACCTCTAGGACTCCTCAGCCTGAAAAGGCCTCCAGCCAAAAAGCTTCAGCCAAAATGTTCTAGTTCCTGTCTCCTCATGCATTATACCTTTCTCCACCCAGCCATACTACTTCCTTCTTAATGCTAGGATTAAAGGCGTGTAACTCTCAAGTATTGGGATTAAAGGTGTATGCCACCACTGCCTGGCTCTGTTTCTCTCCTAGACTGAGAGATAGATGGCTTTGAACTCACAGAGATCCAAACAGATCTCTGCCTCCCAAGTGCTAGGATTAAAGATGTGTGCCACCACTGCCTGGCTTCTATGTTTAATCTAGTGGCTTGTTCTGTTCTCTGATCTTCAGGCAAATTTTATTGGGATACACAATATATCTACCACAGATATCAATGACAAATGATTGTCGATACCTGTTATACTGTTTTTGTTGTTACTGGTCCTGTTTGTGGTGTGTGTGTGTGTGTGTGTGTGTGTGTGTGTGTGTGTGTGTACAAGTAGTGTACCTCCCTTCTCTTGGTGTTGCTGGTGTAAGGTTATTTATATACTATGTTTTCATGGGTGAAGTTACCCACCTTAAATTACAGTTTTCTTTCTAGAACCTTCTGTAGGTATGTGTGTGGAAAGATGTTTAAATTTGACTTTATCGTAGAATATCTCATTTTCTCCACTTATGGTAATGGACAATTATTCTAGGTATAGTAATCTGGGCTGGCAACTGTGGTCTCTTAGGGTGTACAGCACATCTGTCCAGGTCCTTCTGGTTTTAAAGTCTCCATTGAAAAGTCAGATGTAATTCTAATAGGTCTGCCTTTATATGTTACTTTGTCTTTTTCCCTTGCGGCTTTTAATATTCTTTCTTGGTGCTATGTGTTTAGAGTTTCGATTCTTATATGGCAAAGGGACTTTCTTTTCTGGTCCAATCTATTTGGTATTCTGCATGCTTCAAGGCATATTTACCTTGATAGGCATCTCCTTCTTTATGTTAGGAAAATTTTCTTCTTTGATTTTGTTGAACATATTTTCTGGGCCTTTGAGCTGGGATTTTTCTCCTTCTTCTATTCCTATTATTCTTAAGTTTGGTCTTTTCATAATGTTCCAGATTTCTTGGATGTTTTGTGACAGTAGTGTTTTATATCTAACATTTTCTTTGACTGATTTTTCCATGTCTTCTATCATATCAATGACTGAGATTCTTTCTTCCCTCTCGTGTATTCTGTTGATGAAGGTTGCCTCTGTAGTTCCTGTTTGAATTCCTAAATTTTTCATTTCCAGAATTCCCTCAGCTTGCATTTTCTTTATTGCTTCTATTTCTGTTTTCAGATCTTGAACAGTTTTGTTCCTTTCTTTCAACTACTTGTGGTTTTGGGTTTTTTTTTTTTTTGGGCTTTCTTTAAGGGATTTATTAATTTCCTCTTTAGGGACCTCTATCATCTTCATGCACATGGTTTTAAGGTCTTTTTCTTGTGCTTCATCGTGTTGGAATATCCAGGGCCTGCTGTGGTAGAATAGCTGGCTCTAGTGGAGATATATTGCTCTTACTGTTGCTAATTGTGTTTTTATGCTGATGTCTTAGAATCTGAGTTGGAGATGATTATAGGTCTAGGTGCTGATTTGGGGGTTTGTTTTTGTTTGGTTGGCTTTTTATTCTTTGCTTTCTGTTTCATCTCTGAATTTTCAGAGAGTATGAAAGCTGTTTGTTGCCTGTATTCCTGTCCTGCTCAGCTGGTGTATTCACAGGGAATGCCTGCAAGTGTTAGAGGCTGGAACACTGGGAGGAGTTGGGGAAAGGAAGGTTGGAGGAGAAAGTCTTTGTGATCTGTTGAGGATGGGGTCAGAGGGGAAAGGGAGAATGCATCAGGTTTCCTGCTACAGAGCTGGGTATGAGACTGGGGGATCTCAGCAGCAGTATGAGAAGTATGGGTCTGCCTTCAGCCTACTTGTTGCCTTGAAAGGAGCAGCCCTTGAGTAAGCTGGGGATGCCCACTAGAGTTGGGATCTGGGACAAAGCAGCAAGTCTTGGGAAGGAGATAAAGAGGGATGGGTTATGGGATCCACAGGTGATTGCAGGCAGGGAGCAGGGAGTACTGCAGGGAACAGGGATTGCAGTGCTAGGAACAAGACTGAGGGATTGAGTCTGGAGGAACAGAGGGAGGAGAAGGTCTTCTGGCAGCCTACCTAGTTTTCTGGCAGGCATGGCATGTGGTTTAGCAGCAGGTGCCTTCTGGAGCTAGTGGCTTGGATACAATGAGTGGCTAGGAAGGGATGGTCTGTGGGATCCATAGGAGATGTGGGCAGCTGGTGTTCTGTTGCAGCTCTAGGGACTAGACTGGGGCATTAGGTCTGGGGAAACAAAGAGCAACCTAATGAATTTATTTAGGAATGCTTATAAAGAGCATGGGTGAGGGGCCATAGGAACCTCACTGATGATGTCTCTCTCTTCCCCAGCAGCCATTAACTGACTACAGAGCCTCGGGGAGTGGGGCCTTAAAAGCCCCATCACTCTAAGACAGAGTGTTGATGGGCCCAATCTTATGCAGGCCTTGTACAGGTAATCACACATACTGAGAGTTCAGGAATGAGAGGGCCTGGACAGCATACTACAACACTCCTCCCCTTCCTCCAGCTTTCAAATTCTCCACCTCCTCTTCCATATTTCTTGGACTTTGGATGGGGAGGAATAGATGTGGTTGAGTTGCTTGTTCTTGGAACTTTGATCAGTTATGAGTCTCCGTAGTAACCACCCATTGCAAAAAAAAAAAAAAAAAAAAAAAAAAAAAAAAAAAAAAGTGTCTCAACCAAAACTGACAATGACACTAATATACAGACAACATGTTGAAAGCAACTGACCTGGAATATCAGGAGCCCCACCTCTTAAAGGTTTGACTCAGAAGAACAGGATCCTACCAGTGAATCCTGGCAGTCACGGCAAATCATGTCCAACCACAGCAGCCTTCACACCCTAATGATTATCCACATTCATCTCCTTATGGCCTGGGCTGAAGCTGTCACTGCTCATTGAGGTCCCAATGCTACATGGAACAAACTCTTAACAGTCACAAGAGGAGCCCTGGGGTTCCTAGACAATTGCCTGGACTCCCATGGCAATAAATAAATTTCTATAATCGGCACTGAAAATAGCCATACAAAACTATTTAATAAACAGGAGAAAAAAGAAACAACAAAGCCACACATAGAAACAACTAATAACTACATAGATAACACTTAGTTTCTCTATGATCCCTACACTTCATATTAACTTTCATAATCTTTAAAACTGCTGAATTATAATCTATATTATAACCCCAGATATGCGACCCTCTTTTCCACAGCCACAGGTTGCAGTTGAAATCTTCGCCTTGGTAAAATGGCTGTATGTGACACAGCATAAACCTTTCTGGAAGCTCACAAGTGTCTTAGACCATGCATGGTTACTAAGTTGACAACACATCTCAAAGCATTCCTTTCCTACCTTCATCTTTAATGTAATTGCCACTGGATCACCATATTGTCATGACTGGTCTCATTTTTCTTTTGACATTTTCAGTAAGGATGAGAAGGAAAAAACAATAGTTTTAGCTCCAAGTTTAAAAAAAAATTTTAAAAACTCTCTCACACCAAAATTAGTAAAATCAGAAATAAAAAGGAAACATTACAAAAGATACTGAGGCAATTCAGAGAATCACAAGGACATACTTTTAAAATCTATATTCCAATAAGCTGGAAAATATAAAAGAAATGGATTAATTCCTAAATATATCTAGATATTTATAGCCTACCAAAAATAAATCAAGATGAAGTAAGTAATTAAAATAGACCCATAAGAACCAATGAGTTAGAAGCAGTAATTAAAACTCTTCGAACTGGAAAAAGCCCAGGACAAGATGGATACAATACAGAATTCTACAAGACTTTCAGAAAACTAACACCGATGCTTCTCAAATTATTCCGTAAAATAGAAAAGGAAGAAACATTTCCAAATTTTTTATGAGGCTTGAATTACCATAATACTAAAACCAAAGATCCAACAACACAGAAAATTATAGGCCAATCTCCCTGACAACCAAAGTTGCAAAAATTCTCAATAAAATACTTGCAAAGCAAACGTAGGAACACATAAAAGATATCGTCTACCATGATCAAGTCCCAGTCGGAAACCAATAAATGTAATCCACTATATAAACAGACTAAAGGACAGAAACCACATGATCATCTCATTAGATGAAAAAGGGCCTTTGATGAAATTCAGCATCCCTTCATGATAAAGTTACTGGAGAATCTAGGGATACAGAAGACATATCTCAACATATTATATGCAAAGAATTCACAACACTAAACATCAAGAAAACAAGTAACCCAATTCAAAAATGAGTGATGGAACTAAACAGAGTTCTCAAAAGATGAAATACAAGTGTCTGAGAAACATTTTTTAAATGTTCAGATCTTTAGCCATCAGGGAAATGCAAGTGGAAACTACTTTGAAATTTCATATTACCCCAGTCAGAATAACCAAGATTTATTCAATAAATAAATAACAGCAGATGCTGTCATGGATGTGTGGAAAGGGGAATACTTAATTTACTGTTAATGGGGATGTAAACTGGTATAGCAACTATGGACTCATTGTGGAGATTGCTCAAAAAGCTGGAAATAAATTAATAGATCTACCACATGACTCAACAATTTTACTCTTGGAATTATACCCCAAGAATCCTATGTTGCATTATAGAGATACTTGATTATCCATGTCCATTGCTGCTCTGTTCCCAACAGCTGAGAAATGGAAGCAGCCTAAATGCCCATCAAACAATAGATGGATAATGAAAATGTGATACATGTATGCAATGAAATACTATTCAGCTGTTAAGAAAAAAGAAGTTGACTTGTACTCATTCAAGATGGTGGCAACCACTGGTACCCAAGGGGCTGTAGGTCTGCTCTGAGGAGTCTGAGAGATCCATGAAGGCATCAAGGGAAAACACAGATGCAGAGAATGAGCTTGCAGAATGGGCAATGTCTCTGTAACAACAAGAAAAGGCAGGTATTATGGGAAGATGCTTCTGAAAGGTTGTTTCATGGTATTGGAAAAAAAAGATGGTGGAACAGAGCAGCATGTGCAATGGAGAGAAGCAGAACTAGAGATGCTTCAGTGACAGGTATGGGAGCCTGGCTGTGGTGGACAAAGGAACATGTCATTGCTGAGTAGGACCAGCCCTCGGGCCACCTCTTCGCTATTGACTAGGCCAGTGTGGCCACTGGACCCACAGGCCCAACCTATAGCATGGAACAGCTGCCATTGCTGCTGGAGCTGCTCACCCTTCTGAGAGGAGAGGACAGGGCCACAGCAACATAGACCTTCTCCCTAATATCACAGGCTATTGTCATGCTTCTTGGTTGCCCCCAAGAATTTGACAGTAAGATCCTACTACTGAAGACACCACATCCTTGAGTCAGGGACACAGGGAGATGAAGTAGGTACTGACGTGGAAGCTTCATCCCTACTAATAAGCTCTCATAGTGTTGAAGGTACAATACAATGCTACTGGAGGAGAGAAGTAATCATCAGTCTCACCTAGCTGTGAACCCTACAAACTACAGTCATGACTGATCTGGCAAGATATGCCTCTAGTGTAATAGTGGCGCAAGTGTTATGGGCATAACTGACACTTTCTGATTGGATGCAAGGCCTGATCCATGATGGAATCCATACCTGAAACCGTCATCAGTGGCAAAACCCTGTGGCTAGAAAGGTCATAGACCTAGGAGAGACCCTTGCTATTATTCTGCTAAATATTATTAAAACAACACCTAAAAACTTACTACTGTACTCATAGGTGAGTGCGTCTCTCAATTCTCATCAGAGCAACTTCTTCTTGCAATAGATAGTGATTAACAAAGAGACCTACACAAGGGCAATGTGCAGAGAATCAGAGACCGAAGAGTGACCAGTCCTGTGGTGATATTTTAATTGTGCTGAAATGTGATTTTATTTGTATGTTAATAAATAAAGTTTGCCTTGAGATCAGAGGTCACATAGTGAGGTCACCTAGTGAGTCATAAGCAGAAGTCCAGTGGTGGTAGCACATGCCCTTAATCCAATCACATGGCAGGCAGAGTCTCTGTGTGGTCAAGGACACAGCCCAAGCGTGGTGACATGAGCCTTTAATCCCAGTACCAACCACAGAGACCTGGAGGTCTGTACAGACAGGCAGTGACAAGGAAGTCATGTGGCTGGGCTTAGAGCCAATGAGAAAGCAGAACAGGAAGGCAATAAAAACACAAATCAGACAGGAAGAAGCTCTCTCTGGGGAAGCATCGGTGGCAAGGTGGTAGATAAGGTAGTAATGGCTCTCTGATCTCTTTGGCTATTACCTCTGTATTTGGCTCTGTGTTTCTTATTTATTAAGACTGTTTGAAATTTCGTCTACACAGCCATAAAAGAGACATCTTTATTACACCCTTCTTGCAAGGCACGTGGATCACTGTAAAAATAGGGGCTAATCATTGTAGGGGCCAGAAGTGGCAGATGACTTCAAGAAAAAAGTGTTTTTTCAGACAGAACAAGGCAGTCGCACATATAAATTCACATAACTGTGACAGTATATAAATATCTATGCAAACTCAATCTAGACAAAAAACCCAGGGCAGAGTGGGAGAAGATGGATGGACACAAAGTCCTATTCCTGGCTGAGGAGCCTTTGACATTTGATAGCTACTGGGAGAGATAAGTTAGTTATCTTTACAGATGTGAGTCCAGAAAGATAGACTAACCACCACCACCACCACACTCTAGGTAGCTGGTAAACACAAACTGGATTTGATTTTTTTTTAAGGAATACAACACTAAGTTGGGTGGTCAGGGAGTTAGAGGTAGATCTGGAAGGAGTTGGGAAAGAGATGTGAATATGATCAAAACATATTGTATAGAAATTTCAATGAAGAACAAAAATGTTATTTTAAAAATCCTCCTTTTCAGTCTCTCTTACACACTTAGGATTAACATTTTAAAGTTAAAATATTATAATAATTGACTTCCTAATTTTTATTTTAAAAGCAGAGTTCTGATGATATTCACCCATGGTCCTATAAGCAATTCTAAATACCTATGAAAGATGACATATGATGAGATATATGTATGAAGTATACATATATTTCACAAGTAATATTTAATAATAAATGCTGAAGATATCTGATTCATTATTATTATTGGGGAAACTTAACCAAGACCTAACAGGGTAGCTCCTCTCGGAACAGTTAACACCTCATTTATTTTGAAGTTTCATTTTCCTCCTTGGACAATATTTTTGCCTCAAGGAGAATAAGATGACCTCTGACCCCAATTTTCCTCTTTCAGTGGCAATGAAAAAGATATCAAGTGAACCCTTCCTCAAGTACACATCATGTGGAGACTCTGTTGCTATAGTGTTGGAAGGACAAGAACCCCTCGTACTTGGCTTCCCTCAGTTCCTTGAGCAGACTCTGAGGAACTCCAGAGACTGCTGGGAACTGCTGAGAGCAGCACCACAAATCCAGATCCAAGATCAGAGGTAGCCCCAAGCACACATCTTCCCTGCACGTGTGCTTGCTTAACACATGGTGTTTTTATTTCCACTTGGGATTAGTATTTTATATCTAATTCTGAGTTCCCAAATTATTTTTGAAGCACACATTTTGACTGTACTCAGCCCCCATGTTCATGTCCTTAGTTGACTCTGTGTGGCAGTGATGTTCCAAGTGACTCCTCAGCTGTAAATTTCCCCCATCTTATTTGCCAGATTGCTTACAGTCACATTTGTTTTATAGTTTATGACTTTAAATTGCATTTCCTACTTGGCCCTTTTAGCACTTGATGTGATGTCCACTGGCCAAAGTGAGGATGGAGGTTGCGCTGTCAGCCAGCTGGTTGAGCTTCAGCCACTACATCTCTTTAGGACTGTACCTCTGCTTATCATGCAGAGGGGACATTGTGTGCTGAAACATCACTTCTCAGTCCTTCTAACTCTAAAGTCTATTTTTTTAAAAGTCAGAATATACTCTCTTGTTAGATGTGGAGTATCTGCTGTAGCTTCTATCACTGAAATCTTGTCTTTAATATCATTAAACCTGAAAATGTTGGCTTTTTAATTTTTATAATGCCATGTATGCCTTGTATTTACATCATTTCTACCACTCTTTCTCCCCCTTCAATTCCTCCCATGTCCCCTATTATCTCTCAAATTCATGACCTCATCATCTTCTGTTGTTTTACACACACACACACACACACACACACACACACACACACACACACACTTCCATGCACATGTCCTACTAAACCCATGTAGTGTAGCTCTTATGTACATGTGCCAGGGACTAACCACTTGGGAATGGATAACCTTATCAGGAAGTTCATCCCTGTGGCGGGAGCTGGGAGGGGACTGATTTTCTCTCTCAAAGCAGCCATTGATTGCCTATAGTTCTCCATCCAGAGGTTAAGCTTTGTAAAACTTCCCCATCCACACTGGCATGTCACCAATAATGGTGTTGTCATTATTTGGGTCTTGTTTAGGTAACCACATAGTTGGGATTACATGGAGGCATTTAGTTACCAGAATTTATTAATTCAAGAGCATTAAAAAAGTACACTTAAACATGAAAGCCCCCAGAAAGGCTTATCTCATGATAGACTCGATTTACAAGACTTGGGGACATGACTCTTAGCCACTGTGCAGTTAAAATCTAACAAGAGAGAGAGAGAGAGAGAGAGAGAGAGAGAGAGAGAGAGAGAGAGAGAGACAGAGAGAGACAGAGAGAGACAGAGAGACAGAGACAGAGACAGAGAGACAAAGGAGAATGCCCAACCTCTTCAAGCCAGTCCTCCACATAACTTACCTAGGGAGTGACTATATAATTAAGTCACTCAAACTTTTTGTGCCATAATTACCCAACATTCTCTAATTTTATTTGTTTTCAATTTATCTCCAAAAAGTCCCTGGGAAAGCACAACGTCACTTTCTTCTGAGTGCCTGCTACTGTATGTCACGCTTTCAAAGACACATGTTGAGTACAGAGACCAAATAAGTGTATGTGACTATCCTCTGGGATTGCTAAGAAAGCAAGGGCAGATTTTCCAAAATCCAAATTGTTTACTAAGCAAACAGATGCATGTAGTATTAACTGCTCAGTCTTATCGTCATTGCAGAAGTTCCTGACTCCCAAGCCACAGCACCAGCTTTCTCTGAGAGCCTATTAGAAAAGCAGAATCCCAGAGGGCCCCAGGCCTGCAGTGTTAGAAGCCACAGTTTAACGTGACGGTTTGGGAATTCTGTGATTTGAATGTGTCTTCCCTAGATCTTGATGTCTGTTCCTGTGCAGGAAAAAGTGCCTCCCTTTACTTCATTTATAAACAAAAATGCCATTCCCATATTTCACATGAGGCCTCACCTTTTATTCCTTTTTCCTTTTTAATTTTTTAAAATTATCTTTTAAATTTACAATATATTTTGATCACAATCCTTCCCTCCCCAACTTCTCCTAGATCCTCCCTACCTCCATACTGGCCCAACTTCATGTTCTCTCAAAAATAAAAAAGAAAGAAAAACTACCAAAAATAAGACAAACTAAAAATAAGAAAATAAAAAAGACAAATAATACCAAAATAAAACAAAAGGCACACTAAAAAAAGTCATGCAGTCTGTTTTGTGTTGGCCAGCTACGCCTGGGTATGGAGCCTTCCACAGAGTGTGGTTGATGCTCTATTGGATAATACTGATTTTTCCTTTTCCCAGCAGGTATCAGTTGCAAACAACTTCTTTGTTAGTGGTGGGAGTTTATTTATACTTCCCATCTCAGTGCAGGGATTTGGTTTGGTTTGAACCTGTGCAGGTCTTGTGCATACGTGTATCAGTCACCTTGTTTCTTTGGAGTCATCCACTTCCTCTGGCTCTTGGAATCTTTCTATCTCCTTTTCTGCATAGATCCTTGATCCTTGAGGAGAGAGGGTTAATAAAGACATACCATTTATGGCTGAGTGCTCCAAAGTCTCTCACTCTCTTCACACTGTCCAGCTGTGGGTCTCTGATGAGGGTGAGTGATACTCTTATCTGAGTCCCAGCCTAGTGAGGCAGCTGTAGGTCCTGGCAGACAGAGGTTCTGTGAGTTGTCTGAGTCACAAGGGACTAGAAAGGGACTAGAAGGAAAGGTTAAGTGGGTCACCAGGAAGAACTATGGAGACCCTGGGTCTTCACCAAGAGGCTGAGTCCCCAGGGGATGGAAGGAGCTTTGGGCCTCAGTTTTTGAGCCTATCATAACGGGGTCAACAACTGAATTCGGGGAGCTCCAAAGTGCAACAGTTAACATTACCAATTTCACTAATTTCATATCAGTTATATTTTAAGATTTTTGCTTCCTCTGATCATCATTGAAATTCCTCAATATTTATTGATTTTCAAATGATTGGCATTGGAGGAGTTAATTCTGTAAGACACCAGTTGCTATTCCTTAAGACTATAACTTGTACTTCTTTCCTTGTATTTTAGGGTAGAAGGGACATTCAAACCAAGGGTACTTTGCCTATCTCCAGTGTTGACCAAAACAATAACTGTAATTATTTGGGACACATTTTTGAGACAGAGAGTGAGAAAGGAGAGTGAAAAGGAGGACAGAGATGCCAATGAATGCCTTTAATCCACTTTAGGCTCCTTTAAAAAGATATGTCTGCTGATGCTTTTTCAAATAATAGTTGATGTGTTGGCAATGCCAATGCCAAAATTGATATTAAAAAGCTGTACAGTTACTTAATTCCTGAGTCATTACTTAATTATTTTAACATCCATAAAGATATAAGTCCAACACCCTTTTTTTAGCAATTAGGAGATGGAGAGTTTGGATGAAAGTTTGACAATGTTCTAATCTAATGAAATTTAACAAGAGAAGTGTCTAGTAAAAGGGAAAGTACGATGATGCAACACCCAACAAGGCAAACTTTGAACCGTGGGATGGAACTTAATTTCAAAGATTTGTAAATAAATTAATGGCAATGGTAAACTTCTTTTTCCTATTTTACTTACTAACTCCTCCAAACCATCCTTCTGTATAGAAATAAGAATCATGTTAGATAAGATGTAGGGCTCCCCATGGGTAGGGAAACTAACAGAAGAGTTTCACATACACACATACTCCAATCCATGTAAGGATGTATTAAGAGTTTGGGACCATTCTGCCTCTAGAAAGTAGCCTTTAACTGTGAGTGAGATTCTGCATTGAACTCCAACCTCTGTCTGAGGTGGTCCTAATGCTTAATGTCACACCCATGCTGAGCAAAAACCAAGTAGTTTCTCTCTTGAGAGAAAGCTTTGTTTCTAAGCATGGGCAATTATTCACATACTCCTAGAACATTCTTTGCTACTGAAATTATCACTGAATAATAAACCTACAAGTTAGTGGTACCCAAAATCAAACAAAGCCCCCAAACAGCCATATTCCATCAGTACTGCTCCTTTACATCTTACAGGTTTTATACTTTTGTTCAGATTTGATTTACTATTTTGTTGTTAGATGATAAGGGTTTATGCCTACTTTTGTGAAAGTTGTCAAAATCAAGATGAAGCTGCTATGGTTAAATCTGGCTAAACAGAGGTGGGCCATGGAGGGAGGGTCCTCACTCATAGTTGCCTGTACCAGAAACTCTGGCAAAAGATTCCAGCAAACCTCAGCTTACTCAGGGTCACATGGGCGGCCAACTGGATAGACATTTATAGGCATTTATATCACACAGTCTCCACTAATGAACTGGCATCACCTCCCACAACAGACTCTGTAACCAGAGTTTGCTTTGCCTCACAGCAACTTACATAACCCTCCTAATTTTGCCTCTCAAAGCTCGACTTCCTTCTATAAGCCTGTAGGCTTGCCATGGCACAGATTCCCATGCTCTGCCTCTCTTGAATCAAATTTTGCCTTTGAAAAGCCCATTTCTCTGGGTTTCTTTTTAGGTCAACTCATACATATTTTAATGTTGTTTTAAACTTAAAAACTTCTCTATGTTCCTAAAGAAACATACAGAAGGAGAAGGAAGGCTAAATAACACTAAGGTTGTTTGTTAAAGCCTCAAAGTTATATTTACCTAAAATTATTCACAATATACATTGGTGTATGTGTATACATACACACATGTATGTGCACACACATACACACTCACATGTATAATACATATATGTCTTAAAGGAAGTTAAGCCACTCAGGCTGACATGCTCCTCACAAAAGAACATAGATTAACAAAAACCCTAGTACCAAACAGGAGAAACTTCCTCTCAAAGGGTTGGTGAGGGTAGTCCAAGCAACTCCAGAAGTGATATTGATTAATGATGTAGCCCCTGGCTGCTCAGAGGTTGAAGGTATGTGCCTACTGCTGGAGAAACCACACACTTAGGATACACAACTTGAATGACTCCAGCTGGATCTAGCCTGAAAGCCTCTTCCCTATTGTCCAGCTTCCATAGTGCCAGAAAACACTATGCATGCTGCCAAGGGAGGGAAACAATTAGACAGTCCTACACAGCTGCAGAACCTATGGGCTATGGCCATTGCCAGCATGATAAGGTATCTGTAAAGGTACAAAGTAGCCTTCACATGATGGTGACACCCAACAACTATCTAATTGGACTTAAGGTCCACTCAACAGGAGGGAAAGCGTGCTGGGTACTGGAAACCCAGCTGACTTCCCAGGACTATTGAGGTCATGAACCCTAGAAAAGAATCTACTACTGTCATTTTGCTAGAATGGTACAATTCCTTACTGAATTTTAAATCTTATCCTTATATCCACAGAAAGTTTAGCTACCACCCTTCATTGAAGAAGTCTCTCTTTACAGTAAATGGAGACTACCACAAAACTACAGCTGGACATAATCAGAGAGAGGTTAACAGTTTGGGGGGGCCCAGCCCCAACAGATGCATCTACATTATAGCTACTACATCTCTGTCTCAGGGATATCATGAAAAAAATTGGGGAGAATGAAAGAGCCAGAATACCAGGAAGTCTGCTGGGAACAATCTCTCCTAGAAATGGATGCATAAATCAGACCAGAACAATAGTAGTATCAATGGACATGTCAATATGAATGGAGAAAATTTCCCAGGGTACCACGTTTAAACAAAGAACTATCTATCTAACAAAGCTTCTATCTATTGACTGATAAGAGGAGAATTAGCCTCTCCTAGGGATGAGCTCTCTTACTGTGGGGGCCATGGGAGGGGTTGAGGGAGGGTAACTGGAAGTAGATGGAAGAAGGAAATGGAGGAAGAAGTGATGTAATTCTATTTCAAGTGAAAACATTTTTCGTTAAGAAAGAAAACATATGTATTCTTAGTGGGTTTGGCTTTTCATTTGGTTTCTCATACAGATCTATCTACAGGGCAGATCTGCCACCAGCAGCGGCTGTTTACCAGAGCAACTGCTGCAGCCTTACAAGTTGTAAGAATGGGCTCTAGATTACAGACAAATCTCTGTAAGTCTGGTTAAAGTGCTTCTTTCCTGAGACAGGAATCAACTCCTGATGCATGTAGGACTGTTAGCCTCGTGGGACAATCAGACAGCATTTCCTTACCATGCATCCTAGTTTGGTTTCTGTTGCAGTGATAAAACACCATGACCAAAAACAATATGGGGAGGAAAGGGTTTATTTGGCTTACAGTTCATCATCAAGGGAAGCCAGGGCAGGAACTCAAGCAGGGCAGGAACTGGGAGGCAGGAGCTAAAGCAAAGGCCATAGAGGAACTCTGTTTACTGGCTTGCTCTCCATGGCTTGCTCAGCTTGCTTGTTTATGTCACCCAAGAACACCTCCCCAAGGATGGCATCTTCCACAATGGGCTAACCCCCCCCCCCTTTTAAGTCATTAATCAAGAAAACACTCACATCATCTTGCATATAAGCAATCTAATCAAAGCATTTTGTCAATTGAGTTTCTCTCTTCCCAGTTGACCCTACCTTGTGTCAAGTTGAAAAAAATTAAAAACAAACAAACACCTAAGCAGCATCCATGCCACTTATACATGCTCCAGACTACAATGCAGGCTGACCAGCCACCACGACTGCATCTAAACAGAGAGCTTTGCAAAGTCAACTAAACTTCTCTGATGCCACCCGAAGTAGCCAAGGCCATTCAGTCAAGTTAGAATAAAAAATAAAGACATCTCCCCTCACTCATAGTGATAGTCTGACTTGATTCAAGAGCTCTCACCAGTTCCCCGCAAAAATGCTTCAACTATTCATAGTCCTTCTACAGATGAGACCAGTGTCCTGAGCTTATGCCAAAGATATAAATTTTGGTGCAGACACCTGAGCCTGTTGCTCAAGGTGTGGACCTTTTAGCCAATACTGTATCTATTACAATGGGGCCAAAGGAAGGATGCTGATTATAAACAGAGCTGAACAAGTCCCCAAGCAAGAAAATATGGTGTAACCTTTGCAAAGTCAATTGACTTAAAGGATAAATATAAAAGTACTAGAGATAACTTGTTCAAAGTGTTGCCAATAACATAAATGAAGAGGCTAGGGATGGCACCACCACTGCTACTGTTCTGGTGTGCTCTATGGCCAAGAAAGGCTTTGAGAGGATCAGCAAAGATGTTAACACACTGGAAATCAGGTGAGGTATAATGTTGCTGTTGGTGCTGCAATTGCTGGACTGAAAAAGCAGTCTAAACCTGTGACAACCCTTGAAGAAATTGCTCAGGTTGCTACAATTTCTGCACATGAAGACAGAAAAATGGAAACATCATTTCTGATGCAATTAGGTTGGAAGAAAAAGTGTCACAGTGAGAGATGGAAAAACACTGAATGATGAATTAGAAATCATCAAAAGCCATGAAGTATAATCAAGGATCAATACAACAAAAGGTCAAAATGTGAATTGCAAGATCTCTGTTACATGAAAAGAAAATTTATAGTATCCAGTCCATTGTACCTCCTCTAGAAATTGCCGGTGGTTATCAGAAGCTCTTACTCATAATCACTAAAGATGTTGATAGAGAAGCTCTAAGTTCACTACTTTTCACTAAAAGCTGGCCTTCTAGAACTGGTCAATTTCTATGCATCCCAGTCTTGGATTCACTAAAGTGTGCTAATATAGATCAGAAAATTGGTATAAAATTATTAAAAGAGTACTCAAAATCCCTGCAATGACTAAGAATTTAGATGTTTAAGGATCTTTGATAGTGAGACTATTCTGCAAAGTTCCTCTGAAGTTGGTTTTGATGTTATGCTTGATGATTTTGTGAACGTGGTGGGAAAGGGAATCATTGATTTAACAAAGATTGTAAGAGCTGTTTACTGGATGCTACTCTGTTCACTATGACAGAAATTATAATCACAGAAGTTCCTAAAGAAGAGAAGGACCGGGGCTGGAGAGATGGCTCAGAGGTTAAGAGTACTGCTTGCTCTTCCAAAGTTCCTGAGTTCAATTCCCAGCAACTACATGGTGGCTCACAACCATCTGTAATGAGATCTGGTGCCCTCTTCTGGCCTGCAGGAATATGTGCACTGTATACATAATAAATAAATAAATTTTAAAAAAGAGAGAAGGACCCTAGAATGGGCTCAATGGGTGGAAAGGGAGGATTATCAGAGGTGGCACATCCTAATTCCTAGAACATTACTTTGGCATTATCAGGGACTATGACAAGATGCTCAAGGCAGGTTCCTTACCAATAACTTCAGAGAAGTCAGTTGAAGAAAATGGGTGAAGAAAAGGCTGGCAGATCACTGTCAGTTACCAGTTTCAGTTGATAATATATGACTACTGGCATTGTCATACCTTTCTAATTTTGAATAAAGACATTTGTACATTCCTGATACTGAATGCCAGAGGTATGTACCAGTGTCCTACACTCAACTTATATCACTGAGGCATCTCTACTACTATGTATTCTATTACAATCAGGATTTAGTACCTTTGATCACTAGATGGGCAGTTCAGAAGTAGTCTTTCTGTGGGGAGTAAGAATAGCTATGCACTTCAATTATGTGACAATCTTCATGTAATAAAATTTTGTTTAAAGTTAATACCATAAAGACTTCTAAGAAAGTTTTTAATGATGATAAAAGCAACTCACTGATTATGTTAGTCCCACATAAATAAGTGAACCCAGAAGGAATGTACATTTTATAATAACAAATGAGCCAATATTTTAGGGAACTAGTGAGCCATTTCTCAGGGATAGGTTAGAACATAATTAATTCATTTTTATAAGTCTATACAAGAAATACTCAAATCTTTCCAGAAGAGATATCAGTCAAAACAGATTTCTAATAAAGTTCTATATCCTGTTTGTTTTCCATGAAGACAATATTAAAAAGTAATCATGTATTGCCCAGATTAACAGCCCTTCCTAGTGACATTCTTGTTTTTGTTGTTTAAAAGGGAGTGTTGAGATGGCTCAGAGGATAAGGAAACTTGCTACATGGGTCTTGTGACTTCTGTCCTACTTAGGGTTTCTATTGCTGTGATGAAAAAGCAACTTGGGGAGGGAAGGGTTAATTTCAGCTTACATTTCCAAGAAACAGTGCATCACTGAGGGAAGTCAGGACAGGGACCTGGAGCAGAAGCTGATGCAGAAGCCATGGAGGGGTGCTGTTTACTGGCTTGCTCCTCATGGCTTGCTCAGCCTGCTTTCTTATAGAACCCATGACCACTAGCCCAGGGATGGCACCACCCACAATGAACTGGACCCTCCCCCATTAATCACTAATTAAGAAAATGCCTTACAGGCCTGCAGACAACCCGATTTTATGGAGGTGTTTTGTTAATTGAGATTTCCTTCTCTCAGATGACTTTAGCTTGTGTCAAGTTGACATAAAACTATCCAGTGCGTTTATGAATTAGGTGCTATTAGCATCTTCACTTTAGAGAAGAAAATAAGGTAAAAACATGGACGACTTTCTCATGCTCATAAATGGGCAATGATGGGGTCTGAACTCACACGGGAAGGAGCCTACCTTGTTTACATTACACCACAAGGGTCACTTAAAGTGTTTGAAGGCTGGAGGGGTGTGAATATTTAGAGTGACTAACAGCCACAAGTCAATACTCTGTTAAAGCAAATATGAACCATGTTTAAATTGGTCACCTAAACTTTACATAGGGTCAAAAGCATAAATATTAAAGTACTTTTTCTGTTGACAGCAGCACTTCCCAGTCTCATCTGGAGCCCTTGCCAATAACCAGCATCATGGTCCATTTTACAGTAGTAGCAGAGAAGCCATTACTGCTTTGGTAAGTATGAGGTTTTCTGGCTGACACCTCTGAACAGGCTTGAGCACCAGACTGAACCCTCAAGTCTGAAATACCTAGAGTCTGTAGAGCACTCAACACAGGGCTCTTTCCTGCCTGTTGGTCCAACAACAGAGGGGAGTTGCTGTTATTCAGTTCTACGTTGACCCTGGTGGCTACAGACTTAGCCAGGATCTCTTTATCATCCTTTACATAATTAAATTCATATTGCACACCTATTAGTGTAATCTGTATGACAGGAAACTTTGTTCATTTCTTTCAAATGAAATTTTGTTATAGTCAAAATAATTTCATATACCCAAAGAAAATATAATCAATAGTCTATTGTACATCAATCACCCTAGCATCTCAAAACTCTATTACTCAATTTGCAAATGTGGTATCTAAAAAACATCCAAAGAAAATCTGGAAGTATCTTCATGTCCTGTAGAACTTGGAACTGATCATAGGGGCTACACATCCTTGTGGCTATTTTAACCTCATCCCAAACATTTGCCTGGAACAGAGTTTGTGATAAATAATAAGTTCACCCACTCAAACAAGAGGGAAATCCTGCCTAGTACTGGAAAGCTGGCTAACTACCCACAGTGAGTGAAATCATGGATCAGAGAAGAACCTGAAACTTCCACTTTCCTAAACCAGTACCACCTCTAACTACATTCTAAATATTTGTCCCTATACTCCAGAAGAATGTACTCTTCACCCCTCATCAAGGAAACTTCTCTTTGCAACAGATGGAGATCACTACAGAAAACCACAACCAGTCAAAATGTAGAGTTGTAGGGCCCAGTCCCAACAGATACATCTACCAACACAAGTTCTACACCTAAGGCTCAGAGGTCATTGCAAAAGGGAGGCAGAAACGTTGTACGGAACAGAAGATCAGAAGTCTGCCATGAAATGTGTGTCTCCTAGTAGTGTTAGATGCTACACCCATAAGGTCTCACCAACATGACAGCCTAAACGTGAGTTGACGAAGACAAGAGCAACAGACCTGCTAAACTGAGTGGCAGAAAGACCATAAGTCCTCAACCCTGCACAAAGAACTGCATGCATCTAAGCTGAGAGGAGGAGAAATAGTCTTCGCCAGAGAAGATCACACCAATTGGTTATCCAATACCAAATGGTCATCCCTGAAAGCCTACATAAAAGTAACATTATACAGACTGAGCATATCGCACTCATGTATTTAGGTATATATTTGTGTGCATATGTGTGTGTATAATAACATGTAAGCACATGCATATGGTAATAACAATCAATGAAAAAAGAGGCCATGAATTTGAGAGGGAACATGAAGTAGTGTATGAACGGGTTTGGGGGGGAGAAATGGGAAGGGAGAAGATATTGTAATTACATTATAATCTTCAAAAATAAAAGAAACAATTAAAAATTAACATATTAATTTTAAAATGGCTGTATATGAAGTGTTAATAACTCCAAAGCCTCAGGGAGGCTGAGAAACTCTAGTCAGAAAAGCTGACTTGACTGATAACACTGTGGGCTGCTGTTACAAAGATTCGTAAGTCAACCTCCACTGGTATTTACCACTTTGAGACCTCAGGGGAACTGATCTGCAAATGGAATCTTCCATCCTCCAAATTCTCCTTTCTGCCTTCTAAAGCCCCGAGGCCCTGGGCCATGGTGCACAATCTCCACTCTGAGGAGACCCCGCTGCCCTTCAGTTTTCTGATTAAAGGACAATTCTGCTTCTACAGAGGTTCTTCTTCTCTCTATTTCCGTATCACCTCAATCAATCCCACTCTGACAATCCTTGGGGCATCCTTAAAAACAAAACAAAACAGTAAACTGTGTATCAGCATCCGGTTCTAGTCCTGACAATACGCCAAGCCTTCTGTTTAAATCTTTTTTAAGACAACCCATAGTAGTAAAGAACCAGTCTGCCTTCCATCTTAGGCTTAAAAGTCATCTTATTGTAAAGACAAACTAGTTCATTCCTGCTTGTGATTAAACCTCTGTTTCTCAAGGACTGGGCTAACTGTAACCCTAACTACAAATGGTTCTGTGTTGCCTGTTCCAGGAATGGCAATCACGTTTTATTTCAAAATTTGTTTATACCCATCTTGCAGCCTTACCTTTGTTCCAAAAGGTTATATGCCCCACGACTACCTTATTATGACCACCTGTTGTGATTACTGTCTTTTGGCCACTTCTTATATTCTGCTCCTGTAATGCTGTGTATTTCCCCCCATTTGGAAATCTTCTATCTCTGAGCTCTATAAAAGCCCTTATCTTCCCATGTCCAAGGCTAACAAGTTGAACCCCACCTTAGGGGGAGGCAGCCTATATACATGAATTAAAAACAGGTTGCCTTAATTAATTTGGCCATGATGATTTGGGTCAGTGGTCCTTCTCCTCTCATCTTTGGGATTAACAATATCTGATTGCTTTCATGAGAGCGGGTGGAGCTGAGTGGAGGACAGGTGTTGGGGGATGGTACCAGATGTTCCCTACCATGGCACTGGTGGAACCCTGTAGACCAAGACTTCCACTATAGATTTCATGGTGGGGAACACCTTTCCCAAGATGGTCTGCCAAGTTACTGTTGCCTGAGAATTGTGCAGAAGGAGGAATACTTTGGGCCCTGCTCTGAGCGGGTACAGACGTTCCAGCTGAAAGGACTGCATTCTGGGAAGAATGGGGTCTTTTTGTGGGCAGCCTGGGAAAGAAAGCTGACTTTTGCCAGGAAAAAGAAGAAAACATATAACCAAAACGCTCCTAGCAGCCTGACAGCAGAGAGCCAGACGGAGGCTTCTAGAAGAAAGCAGTGAGGCCCTTCTTTACCAGCAAGCCTTGCTCTGAGGAGCCGGAGAACGTGTACCACAGACTGGCTCGGAGAGGAACGCCAGACTTCACAGTGACTACAAATAGCACACAAGGTCAGGGAAGGACAGAAAGACAGCAAGGTTAGACTAATGTGGAGTCTGACAGTCACAGAATTTCCCAGGAAGAGCTCTCAAAATCACCTCACTGCTCACCAGTCCTCAGTCTGTGAAACTGATGAATGCATTTTGCTCAGAGAAAAATCCATTTATATTATTCTATTTTTAACGCTTTCCTTCAGCTTCTAGGCTATCTATGCCAATATTATTGGTTCTACAGATAACTGCTTTGGGTCAGGCACAGTGACCATGGCTGAAAAGGACAGGAAGCTGACTAACACCGTATGTTAGTGACCCTGTGAAGCACAGATCCAAGATCTTCTGGCCCCTCCACATTTCACAGGTGAAGTACTAAGGTCCAAGGAAGCTGAGCGGCCTCTTTGACAGAGCACAACTAGTTAGAGGTGGTGCTAGGACAAGCCCCTCTGTTGTGAATTCACTCTCCTTCAGTTTCTTCCCTGTGTGGTTCTGGTTCTACTGCAATGTGAACACATTACTTAATTACGGTTTCCTGTACTGTTCATGACTTCATGAAATAGTTCTGCCAGCTTCTTTACTAAATCTCTCTTAATGGTTGGACTTCTGAATGTTACTACTTCTAAAAACAAAAAAAAAAATGTAATATACAATAGATGTATACATCTATGAGGTTATATGGCTCAAAACTGTCACATAGGATTGATTATATACGGTAATCGCAGCAATGACTTGTAGCACGACTTGTTAGAAGGTCTTATTAATAAAAGCAAACCCGGAGCCAGGTATTGGGGTGAACGCTGAAAGATCAGAGAAACAGAACAGGCCACAGCTAACTTCACCTTGCCAATTCCTCACCTGATCCCGTTTCCTCAGACTGGAAGCCTCTGTGTCCTCATCCGGAATGAATTTCAGCTGAACTGCTGCTCAAACGCCTAAAAGCTTAACAGACTCTAATTCCTGGTTTTCATGTCTTATATACCTTTCTGCTTCCTGCCATCACTTGCTGGGATTAAAGGTGTGTGTCACCATGCCTGACCGTTTCTAGTGTGGCTTTTAACTCACAGAGATCTGGATGGATCTCTACCTCCAGAATGCTAGGATTAAAGGTGTGTGTGCCACCATTTTCTGGCTCTATGTCTAGTGGCTGTTCTGTTCTCTGACCCCAGATAAGTTTATTAGGGTGCACAATATTTTGGGGAACACAAGATCGCCAAATGACTGATGACAGTATTACAGAAATATTGGGGACAGTGGTATGAGGGTTTGTACCTAGACATATTGTAACTTGTTATGCTGTGTTCAGTTGATATCCTTGGAAGGCCTGCTCTTTTCTGAAGGAAATGCAGGAGGAGTGGATCTGGGGGAGAGTGGAGGTGAGGGGTGGGTAACTGGGAGGAGAGGAAGAAGGGGAAACTGAGTTCAGAATGTAATGTATCAGAGAAGAATTTTCAAAACAGAAGAAGAAAGTAAAAAGCACTTGTGGCCGGGCGGTGGTGGCGCACACCTTTAATCCCAGCACTCGGGAGGCAGAGCCAGGCGGATCTCTGTGAGTTCGAGGCCAGCCTGGACTACCAAGTGAGTTCCAGGAAAGGCGCAAAGCTACACAGAGAAACCCTGTCTCAAAAAAAAAAAAAAAAAAAAAAAAAAAAAAAGAAGCACTTGTGACCAAATCTGAGGACCTACATGACGAAGTAAAGAACTGATTCCTATAAGTTGATTTCTGACCTCCATGTTCACACCACGGCATGTGTGTGCATGCAAACACACACACACACACACACACACACACACATACACACACACACACACACACACAAATACAGGGACAAAATTTTTACAAATCTTTAAAAATTGTCCTATTGATAGGGGTATAAAAATTTGATAGGATGCAGAAAACTTGAGAAGTTCACATTCAAGTAACACTGAGATATGAAAATGCAGCAAAATTGGCCAAAGTGTGCATTCTAGCTCAGCCACTAAAGGATGCTAGAACTTCAGTCAACTCACTTAGCCTTCTTGTGACCTAGATTCAATATCCAGCTTTTAAAAAAAAATAAAAAGAAATTGAAAGTGTTGAAATTCAGTAGCCTAACTGATCCCTAGATATAAAAGAAGGCTCTCAAGCTCTACACAAACGACTTCAACTGTTGATAATAATAGTCTAAAACGTGAGGATGGTTTGCGGGCAGAAAACTGTGTGTCGATAGTGTGTCTTCCTAAGAACTACACACAAACTTGTGGAGTACATAGCCCTGGAGCTACATGGGGTAAACAATGTCTTACTCTCATTTTCCAGATGAAGAAACTGAGGCACATAGAGCTGACATAAATTTACTAATTTAGGGCTGAAAACACAGCTCAGTGTTTAAGAGCACTGACTGCTCTTGCAGAAACCCAGAGTTCTGTTCCCAGTACCTACATGGTGGCTCACTATCACCTGCAAGCTATCTAAGGCTTTCTTCTGCCTCTGAAGGTACTACATGCATATGGTGTACATACAAGCAATCAGCTACACACACACACACACACATAAATAAATAAATAAATAAATAAATAAATAAATAAATAAATAAATAAATAAATGGTTAAATCTTACTGATGTCACACATACCATGAGTGGCAAACCCAAGGTTTGAATTCAGTCACTCCAGATCACAGACTGAAAACATCATGTTTTCTTTAGTGACAGATTTCCCAAAGGGTGACCTGGAGGTGATGCCAGAGGAGGTATCTTAAGGTAAAGAAGAATGATGTCTGATAATAACATCCAATCTAGACCGAGTTCTTAGACCCCCTCTGACTGTGGAGCACTAATAATCGCCTAGTTTGCTTTTCTCTCTATTTCGACCATCTTGCCTGGGAATCTGTGCTCGCTCACCTCAGGCCTTCCTCCTTGACTAGAATGCTCCTCTCAGTGGCATGTCTATGGTTGACATACTCATATCAGTCTTTCTGAATAAATATCTCTTCCACAAAATGTAATTGTGACTCCCTTCCCTAAAATAATTCAACCTTTCGTTCATGTGTCCAAGTCCTCATATTCTTTTCTCTTCATAGCACTTGCCCTTCCCCAAAACCACATTAATAATTTATTTGATAATAACCTTAAGGTCAGAGATTATGGTGCCTCGTTAACTACTATATCTTCAATGCCTGGGCATGGCAGCTATAATGGAAAATGCTCAATAAATATTAAGCAAATGAATTAATTCCTCTGCTCTCCATCATTTTCTGATGTTACGATACTCAGCGGGTCAGTGGAGGAGATTTACAAGCTGACCCTGTCAGATTCTGAAGGAACTTGTAACTTACTACCATTTGTCTTCAGGCAGCCTGCCTGTAATAGCACCTTGCCTTTCAACTGGAGGCCGAGTTCATTCTTGGTAATGCTGCCCTCTTACTCCTTTCTCCCAGTGATGGGTCTGAGATCATTTCCCTGGTTTCCTGTCCTATCCAGAGTCCACGTTTCTTTACGTCTCGTTATCTACTTTTTTCCATGGAATATATTTAGTATATCTGAGTAGAACTTCCCGAAGTCTTTGAACTTCTATTGTGATGCTCTGTATTTTTTGTTGCCAAAATATAACTGATAAGTTTTTGCTGGCTAAGAGTTAACTCATTAGCATTAAACACTATGATAATGACTGCATTAAAACCCACACCATGTGGAGAAGCGGAATGAAAGCTGCCCCCTGCTTCTTGTGATCGTAACAATTTTGAGAACGTTCTGGAATCCCTTTCTTTTTTGAGTGACTAGGACTACCTGCACAGCAGTCTTCTGTCCTCTGGGCATTGTCTGTTCATCACTACAGTGATAAGTTGCTCGCTACAACTAAAGTTCGCTAACTCAGATGGAAACTTTGGAATAATTATTGATGGCACTTATTTTTAAAACCTGCAGTAATTAGATGATATGCATACATAATGTATGGAAAGGCAAGACTGCTGCTTCCAGGAATTCACCTTCTCAATAATGGAAAATCAAATGGAGCTTACCTAATATACAGAAACTGAAAAGTAAGCACTATTTCTTGCAGATTTCAGGAAAGACACTAAAAGACTGTGCCCTCTTTTTCTAGAGATATCAACTCCTCATTGAAACAGCAATGGCAGTAATAGCTATCCAGTGAGTGACTTTGAAGACAATATTATGGATACAATCTTTTCTTTTTATTAAGTATTCCCCCATGATATTTATGACTTAGCATCCATATGTACACACAAACTAAAACTTAAAGTTCCTAATTTATCTCCTTCAGTTCAACTATAAGAGTTAGCTCACAGTTTTCAAAACAGTATACAGATCAACAGTCATTTGTATTTGCTAACCAAGAGTGAACATTTATTTCTCTGCCAAAGGTTTAAAGTTGCCCTCTGCTAATCCTCTACTGAAATCATGTCTATTATTCTAAATTCTGTTTGGAGAATAAATTAGTTTCTGTGATTCTTTTATTAAAATAAGCAACCACAAAGTAAAATACAATTGCAGCAATCCAAGGAATTAACATGAGATGCTGTTAGTAATTCTCCAAAGGACTAGTTAGTTTCTTTCTGTTAGCTTCAATAGTCACAAGTTGCAAACTGAAAACATAAACTGAAAGTAAGGTGAAGACTAAACTAGGTCACTTTCATTTTTCAATCTTATATATCTTTCCCAGAAGATGAAATAGATACTAAACTGTGGGTTTGGTATGGCATCATGGATTATATTCAAGATGGAAACTGGTTTTGAGACACAGCTTGTCTGGGACTTACTATATAACCCAAGCTGGCCTGGAACCTCAATTCTCCTACTTCAGCTTTTCAAGTGCTAGGATTACAGGTATGTGACATTCAAAATGTCTTAAAGCAGATATGCTACCAGTGATGAGCTAAGGGGAGATTGCGGCCTTTCTGAGTGAGGAACTGGTCTCTCGGGACCCCTTTTGTGGCAGCAGTGATTTAGTTACTGACTAGAGTAAGGCCTGGTGAATTCTGAGGTAGAATGTTGGGCAGCTATGGCAGAGGAATAGCGGATTTGAAGCTACTCTGCTACTTGGAAGTAGAAATTCTTACCAACCAGAATGAAAATGTTTCAGTACTTTTAACATCTATGGAAACGTGCCGTGATGCATGTTGCATACTAGCCTTGTCAAGGTCATGGTCTTGGAGTAGCTGAGGAAGAAGAAAACAATGAGACAGGGGTAAGGAACATATTTCCTCTAGAACATTTTACCCTTCTACTTCTCTGCCCTTGATGAGATCCTACTCATCTTTCAGATTTCAACAATCAAGTGATACTTACAAGTATAAATTATGTGTTCCCAACACAAACTTCATACTGTTCTCATCCCTCCCATCATAAAAACTAAGTGCATCTCCATGGCAATTGGTTCAGCCTGTTCCTTGGACTAGACTTCTGTAGTCTTGAGCACAGGGATTTCATCTTTTTGCTACCAGTGTCTTTAGGGGGACAATAAAAATCTTTAGATAAGCAAATGGAGAGACTACTTTGACTTTAAGGTTTTTACATGCCACATAGGGCAAAAATGGGAGGGTGGTTAGTCTACTGACAGGAAGGGGAAGAGGCTACAAACAGAAAAAGAGGAAACTGCAAAAATACTTAGCACTTATTGAATTATTAGCTGTAATTGTCACTGTCCTGGGTGTTTCAACTATCTGTCATAACCAGAGCCTGAGCACTTTTAAAAATACTTACCTCATGTTAACTATACATATTAATGATGTTCAGTGTGCGGTTTTCATACATTCAGATAGTGTGTAATGATCTAATCAACTGTCCCCTTTAACTCAACACACACATACCATTCCCAATCTCTTTATTCAATATTCTACTTCTAATTCAGTCTTTTTCTATTATATAAAAGAACATACAGTGTTTGTCTTTTGCCACCTGGTCAGACACTCTTGACTTCTATGTCCTTTCCTCATATTTAATCTAGTTAACATGCATCTCCTTCCTTTGGAGTGATGAGATGGTAGGTATTTTGTACTCCTGTTCAAAAGTCTGATTGCATATGCATAAGAACAAAGATAATTCATTACAAGAGATAAGGAAAACTAGCAAAGATATTTTCTGGTTATCTATTCTATGAACAGATGGTGTGCTTCTGAGAAATATCAAGATATATGAAAGAAAACATTTAGGCAACTGATGTTCACGTGGGTGCTGAATTCTGGCTACAGAACATGCCTGTTGCTTCCTGACATCTGCGATATTCTTCTCTAAGTACCAAGAAAAAATACATCTGACAAAGTTACGCAGATTTTGGGTTTGCACATCAGTAAGTTATTCTAGCTGGCCTTATAAGGCATCAGCTAACCAGGAACTCAAAAGGATGATTTCAGATCCTGTTGCGTAATAGACACAATAGAAAGTGCATTGACCTTGGAATCCAATAAGCCTGAGCTCAACACTTTGGGCTTGCAACTTAATGCTGGGTGAGTTGATTTTATTTTATTTTACTCTACTTTATTTTTTTTTAGAGAGGGTCCCATATAGCCAAGGTTGTCCATGAACTCCTTATGTACCCAAGTAAGACCTTGAACTCCTGATCTTCTGCCTTTACCTCCTGACTGCTGGGACAACAGATATGTACCACCATGCCCAGCTCATGCTGGGTAATGTTAATATTTTGAACTGGCAGAGCTCTCTTTGTTTCTGTTTCTTTTGCTGAAATAAAAATACCCAGTCAAAAGCAAGTTAAGGGAGAAGGGGTTTATTTAAGCTCCCAGTCCGAGAGTATAATCCATCATAGCAAGGAAGTTAAAGTAGAAGGAATTTGGTCACATTTCATCCACAGTCAAGAAGCAGAGAGCAATGAATGGCAGTACTCAGCTTCCCTTCCCTTTGTGTGAAAATGTGAGATCTTGTGATGAATAAGAAAGGAAGGGTTGTGGCTTAATAGTGAAGTGCTTGTGTGTCAAGTTGACAAGGGGTCAGGTCTAGGGCTCCAACCCAAAGAATGTTCCGGAGTGTGGGTCTTCTTACCTCAGTTCACCTAATCAACATAATCCCATACAAGCATGGCCAGAAGCTAAGTAATCTCTCGTGGGTCTACCAGAAGCCTTGTCTTTCAGTTAATTCTAGATTCTGTCAAGCTAACAATTGCCCTAATCATCACAGAAGTTTCTTTATCAGTAAAATGGTATAGAAATGCCTCACCTGCTGCTTGCTATAGGAGTCAGACAAAAAATAAAGCAACTAAATAATAACAAGCATTTAAAATAGTGATTAGCTAAATTTTAAAAACATACCAAAGTCCAGCATTGCTAAAATGTGGCAGTTGAAGGCCCAGGACTGCAGGGGTCATGCAGAGAAGCTGAGGCTTGGCACCGTGAGGACAGCCTAGGAGAGGCTATCGGTGAAGCGCAGCCCAGTTACAGCAGAGACCCCAGCATTTGGGAGATGGAAGGACCGTGGGATGACCACCAAGAACAGCAGCATCAGTGGAGGGAATGAGGGAGCCTAGAAGCTGTGTGTACTGCAGAGTGAAGCCGGAGACGTAACCCAAGCCCTTAAGAAGAGTCCAGTGGATCGTGAGTGGATCCCAGATACTGGACAGTTGGAATCTGGTTTTGCTTTGATTTGACTGTGACTGTGCCCTGATTTTTCCCTCTTGGAGTAGGAATGTATATTACTGGAGTCCATAGTTGAGAGACTTTCAATTTTAAAAGATTTTGGATTTTAAAAGATATTAGCTATTTTAAAGGGACTGAAATCTTAATGTGTTTGAATTTGGAAAGACTGTGGGTCTTTTTAAGTTATTTATGTTTTTAATGTGAGATCTTGTGATGAATAAGAAAGGAAGGGTTGTGGCTTGATAGTGAAGTGCTTGTGTGTCAAGTTGACAAGGGGTCAGTTGTACTGGCTGGTTTTGTCTGTCAACTCGGCACAAGCCAGTCATCAGAGAGGAAGGAGCCTCAGTTGAGGAAATGCCTCCATGTGATCCAGCTGTAAGGTATTTTCTTAATAAGTTATCAATGGGGAGGGCCCAACCCATGGTGAGTGGTGTCATTCCTGGGCTATTGTTCCTGGGTTCTCTAAGAAAGCAGGTTGAGCAAGCCATGAAGAACAAGACTGTAAGCAGCACTCCTTCGCCAGCTCCTAACTTCAGGATCCTGCCCTCTTTGAATTCCTGTCCTGACTTCCCTCAGTGATGAACAGCAATGTGGAAGTGTAAGCCAAATAAACCCTTTCTTCCTCAACTCGCTTTTTGGTCATGGTGTTTCGTCACAGCAATAAAAACCCTAACTAAGACAGCCTGATAGGACATTGAGGAAATTCAGATAACTGAGATAAAGCCTCTGTTAAAAATCTCATCTTGATTTCAAATTGCCTTTATTTAACCACAGAAGCAGCCCAATGATTCCCCTGCCCTACCCAGGGCTATAAGGCCCTCCCAATAGGGTGTCATTCAAAACCATAAGTCCCTTATTTGGTTGTAAAGAATTTAACTCATGACATGAGATGCTAGGTACTTATTCTTGAATGCCTGTGAGCTGCTTGAATACTGGTAAGCTACCAGATGATTGACTAAACATTACTTAAATTTAATTATTAAAAAAACTGATTCATACTAGAATTTGTATTAATCTTTGAGCTCTTCAGCTTTTTATAAAAAATGTTTAAATTCCTTGAATTATTCATAGACTTGTTACATTCTTTATAATTATATGACTGTACTTTTATACTACATGGCTTTTACTGGGGAGATGTGAATAAACAGGACAGGGTATGACAACAGATTTTTAAAAACTGAGCCCACTTAAGATTAACTTAGTGAACCAATGAATTTATTAAGGGCACTTACAGGAGCATGGCTATCTCAAAGGCAGCTGGGGTTTCTTGCCCAGCTGGCAGGCAGTTCCATCCAAGAGTCTTCTTCACCCAGTGGTTATTAATTTATTAGAAAACCTTATGAAATGGATTTGTGAATCTCTGATCTTACAAAATTGCTTCCGTACTCCAGGAATATTTCTGTATTAGTTACTTGACTATTGGTGTGACAAAATGCAAGACAAATGCAATTTAAAGGATTTATTTTGGCTCACGGAAAAAAGAAACAGCACCGAGAGTGTGAGGCAGCAGGTCACGTTGTACCTACAGTCAAGAGGTGGAGAGGGGTGAATGCTGGTGCTCACCTTTTCTTCCCTGTTTATTCAGCTCTGAGACCCATGGGTGGTGCCACCTACATCTAGGACGCCCTTTTCTTCTCAGTTAAGCCTCTCTTAAAACACCGATACACACCGAGAGGTTTGTCTCCTAGATGATTCCAAACTTAGTTAAGCGAACGAAGACAATTAACAATGACAGATTGAATTCAGAGGGAAAAACTACACAAGATTTCACCCATTCTTCGGTCTCTTGGATTGTGTCTACCCTGTTTTAAGATATTCCCTGAGCCTTGGAGGAAGTGGTAGATGTTTTTGATAATTTTCTTCCATTTATAACTGAGCATTGGGCCACTATTTCACAGCAAAAATCACTTATTTTGACTGGTTATGAGTCTTCCATAGTAACCATTGCTCACTGCAAAAAGGAGTTTCCCTGGTCAAGACTTACAGGAGTAATAATAATCAGACCTATGAGTATGAAACACTATCTTCTGAAGAAAACTTAGCCAGGCAGTGGTGGCGCATGCCTTTAATCCCAGCACTCGGGAGGCAGAGCCAGGCGGATCTCTGTGAGTTTGAGGCCAGCCTGGACTACCAAGTGAGTTCCAGGAAAGGCTAAAAGCTACACAGAGAAACCCTGTCTCGAAAAACCAAAAAAAAAGAAAGAAAGAAAGAAAGAAAGAAAGAAAGAAAGAAAGAAAGAAAGAAAAAAAGAAAAAATTTAATAGCATATGCCATCCTTTAATGCAACAACAGCAACAGCTATTCTTATGGGCTCTATTAAGTCCTGGGCCACAAGCTCTTCCCCTGGGTTACAGTATTGAACATGGGCTCCATCTTATGACGTGGGACTTAACCCAATTAAAAAAAAAATGTTTTCATTGATAACAATCATGCTATTATTGTACCAAAGAGCATATTTTACCTGACATGTTGACATTGTAACATGCAGAGTTCATAGTGTACAGACTCATTAACAAAAGTTCTCCCTTTAGCAACCAATACAGTGCTTTTAGGCACTATGAAAGCTAGCCAAAGGAGAGTACTTCCAGAAGTACTCATGTTTAATTTTCCATGCCATACAACCAGAGCATGCTCTGACTTCAGTAATAGGGTTTTATCATGTATTTATGGCATTCAGCCAACAGCAGTGGCAATAGCCTTTTGGTTTGTAGGGTAATGGAGGCCTCTCTGGCCAGCATTGCCTTGGGATATAGCCTCCTTTAGGGCCTGAGATTTTTCATTTAATAAACACATGGCACCTGGGAGTATCTTTCCCACCCATTCAGGGTATCTTCACTCTTCAACTGTTATTTTAGCTATTTTCCCAGATGCTGTCAAAGTCTATAATATACTCAAGAATTATCTTCATATTAAGAAACCTTTTTACAGAGTTGAGCAGGGTCTCTGAAGGTCCACAGCCATCTATACCAAGTAAGTGGCAATTGGTCTTGAATGACTAAGAAAAACTTAAAAGGAAACATGAACAAGGTCCAATTCAAAGATCCTACTACTTATATCAAATGTTTTGTCAAATGAACAATGTTGGTTGCAGTAACATGGATGGACCTTCACATGTGAAACACTGCTGTGGAACCACCTTGCATCTCCTTGTCCCCTAATGGGCTCAGCCTAGCCAGCTTGTACTGCTCGGCTTAGCCCAAGACCAGTGGGGAACAAGGTCATGTGCTCACCTACATTGGCATATCATCAGCTATACCAGGATGCTGAAGGAGCCCTAGGTTGGACAAACAAGCTCCATTCCCAGGAGAGAAATGTATACAGAATTCTTGGGAGAAGCTTAATCTTTCTCACCTCTCTATCATTTATTCCTTTCACCCTATTGATGAACTATCCTTCAGGCTTTAAAATCTTCTAGAGGCTTAAAAGCACTGAATTTGTCTTGTGTCAGTTTTCCCTACAAACTTCAGCTCCACTAAAATCTTGCCATATTTGCTTCTTAGTGACCTAAACATGTCCCATAATCTGCTTTGCTAGTACATTATATCTTATTTACATTGTAATCTGAATCAGTTAGGTCACCCAGAGCCCCTTCTACCCCACAAAGACCATGTCCAGCCATGAAGCCCAGCAAAGCCACCAAAATTCTATACCAGTTCCAACAATCCCTGTGGTACCAACTCCTTCCTTAACTCTCCTATAACGTACTAAATGGCTGGGTAAACTGAGAATCAAATACCACTTCCTTAGTTTCTAGTCCCCTTATAATACTTGTACTTTATCATCTAGTCCCTGATATTCATATGGAACCCAATCAGAGACAGCCACGCATCCCTGATGGCCCATATCAGCCAGTCTACCATGAACTTCTTTGATATTGACTGGTCATGAAACCTTTGTCTCACAGAAGGATAAATAGTTATGTGACTCAGTTTCTCTGCTTCCATGACACTCTAGCTAATCCATCTGTCCCCATGTCCCATAACCTCAGAAGCCAGGCTCTCTCATTTATTGTTTAAAAATCTCCACAGTTCAAGCAATTCAGAGGTAGACTATTCCCAGTAAACATATTTCACTTTACTGGGCCATTATTTGGGCCCCGTGTTCACGCTGAGTCATAGATACCCTCCACCCCCCACACACCCCCACATGCTCTATATTAAAGGTCAAACTTGACAGTATCTTCCTTTGCTTTTGCTTTGCTCTTTCCCTCTTTGCTGTTCAACTCTCCCTCTGGGGTCTAAGTTGTGGACAGGAGGAGGGGTTTTTCAGCACAAATCTAATATACTCATTTTTCTTAAGCCCTTCCAGCTTTAAGAAATGGCAAACCAACACCTCCATCTCATTCTTTCTTTTCCCTATTTTTCCTGACAAATCAGAGGTAATGCAGAGCACAGCATTTACATGTCTTTTTCCCATTGTAATTCCTCATCTGTGTGGTAAGTTCTTCCCGGGTAAGTAGCTGAGCCTCAGTTGTATTTCTTATTGCCCACAACAAATGCCACACACCTCCTGTCACATCCTGCTTACCATTCTCCCATATGTGCTACTGTCAGAGACTACAGTATACTCTCCTGCCCATCAGTCATTTGGGATGGCAACCTCAAAACTTAGGTGATAGAGTTCACTCATCAAAGCAGCATGCTGCATTCCTCTCAAGCTACATGCCACTACCCTTAAATGACCCAACTTCAATTTTATACATTATCACCAACAGCAGGGAGTTATCCAACTACCATTACAGCAAGGGGGCACATAATGACATGGCACATGGGATAAGGTAGCCATGTTGCCCTTGTGGACACTCTACCCTCAAACTTCAGCCTCAGTTCCAGCTTCAGACCCTCAGCTGCAGCTGCCTGTCATCTAATGCAGGGGCCATTCAACTGCTCTTATCCCACCTGCTTTTCTGACGTGCTCTTATTCAGGTACCATGTGCTGTGTGACTTATTCTGGAGAGGTGTGAATAATAAATGTCTGTTCATGGGTCACTGAGAATAGATCAAAGAAGCTGTTCCACCCAGTGTATCACCAAAAAGTTCTCCCCAGAATGAGCAGCCTCATGAAAGACCCATCACTGGAGTTCTCTGAAAAGCATGTAGGGAGTTCCACTGAAGGGTCTCTTCTCCACAATTGCTTATCACTTCTGCAACCAAGGAATGATCCCGTGCGTCTGGAATTTTTTATAAGTTTATGTAACTTTCTTGTGAGTTTTGTGAGCTTTTAGAGACTTATGAGCCTCTTTTCTCCCTCCAAGAAGAAATGACTATGAGGAAATATCTACTAGTATAATTAATTAGTTTCTTGAAGTCTGTATTTCCAGACCATGCCTGCTTTTTCATTTCTATGAACCCAATTCACAGGATATCTTACACATGGCAGGTGTTAGTATAGAAGTTGCTGAATGCCTGAATGTATGGCTTCATAGTTAACTGCTACAGTCTTGGTTTTTAGTTACACAGAAGGTTCATTTAAGTTCAACATTACCAGTTTTGTTGATTTTTTTTATTACTATATTATATGTAATGATGGATGTTTGTTCCAGCAGTTTGGAATACATAATTCTGAACTGGTCTTTTAAAAAGCATGAAATATGGTACTAACACAGATCATCTATTCTCTCCCCCCTCCACCCTGTTAAAACAGCAACATAAAAACCTCTACTGGGTTGTGGGGAATGGGAAGTAGCTAGCATGGATGCTTTACAATTACCTCTGAGTTCTTCTGACACTGGAACACAGTGCAAAGATTTGCAAGTCATTGTGTTTCAAAGGCTTGTCTTTCCTGTCACTGCTGCTGTTCCTTAGCATTGGTGTTGAACCCAGGGCCTCGTGCATGGTGCCTCACACTCAACCACAAAGCTGCATCTCCAGCCTTTTTATTCTTGTTTATTGCTATTTATTTTAATATTAAGTTACCCAGGCTAGACTAGAACTTAGAATCCTCCTGCCAGCCTCCCAAGGAGCTAAGATTACTGGCCTGCATCACCTAGCTTGACTGAGAGATGCCATTTGTAGGTGACAGGGCATAACTCATTTAGCTGACATCTCTTGGCTCAGGTTATGGATGTTTCATTTTTAGATATTTGTGTGCCCTCTTCTGGGACATGTCTGCTAAGCCTCATCGTGACCCACTTGAGGTGATACAACTTTACTAGCTATTTGGGAATAAAGGATTCTTCCCAGCCCAAGGTAAGGCTTGCCTGGAAAACTTAAGGACAATTGGTCTGTACTCAAAAGCTGTGGATGCCACACTACTCCAATTAACCTCAGTATTTCTAGCACTTAATCAAGAAAGATCTCTCTGATTCCTGAAACTCTTATTTTAAACTGTTTCACTAAGAGCAGCATTAAGGTAATTTAGTTTAAAACAAAATTTAAATAAAACAAGGAAAGGGACTGATAATTACCTTGGGGAAATGTGAGGACTCCTTTTCACTGCATGCTCAGTGGCTGTGTGCTCTAACTGCTCCTTAGTGAATTTCTTCTTGCACATTATGCAAGCTGCTCTTCAGAGCTGCTGGTTCAGAGACAGGAAGAAAGCTGCAAAACTGCAACAGGTTCATCAAGTGAAGTGAATCTGGGAACTCTCCGCCCTCTTAGTTCCTCTAGCAACCTTTGAGGGAAGTTATCAATAAATGTAATGGCTCGTTTCTCATAAACCCCAGCTCACCACTCTGACATGTGCTCAAAACATAGAACCTATTGCTATTGCCCTTGGTTGCCCCTCAGAGGCAGAAGGTAAGTTCTTGTCTTAGTTTGGGTTTCTATTGCTGTAAAGAGACTCCATGACCATGGCAATTCTTATTAAAAAAAATTTTTTTTTAATTGGGAGGTTGTTTACAGTTTCAGAGGTTTAGTCCATTATCATCATGGCAGGAAGCATGGTGGCCCATAGGTAGACATGGTGCTGGAGAAGGTGCTGAGAGAGTCCTACATCTGGATTAGCAGGCAGCAGGAAATGATTCAGACTAGGCCTTCTTAAGCTTCTGAGACCGCCCCGAGTGATACACCTCCTCCAACAAAGTCACACCTACTCCAGCAAGGCCACACCTCCTAATAGTGCCACTCCCTGTGGAACTATAGGGGCCATTTTTATTCAAACCACCAGAGTCTTTATTGCTAAAGATGCCACGTATTTCTGAAACAGGACCCAGAGACTGCTGAAGTAGAACTGACCTGAATGCCTCCTCCCTGAGGACTAGCTTTCATGGTCCTGGAAGGCACCATGCAAGCTTCAAAAGGATGGAAGCAGCCAACAGTCCAACTCAGCTATGACACCTATGAACCCCATAAATGACCAACATGACACATCAACCCCGAGAGCACAATAGTGGCACACATACCTTGGCCGCAACCAACCAACAGCTCTCTCATTGGACTTAAGACCCACTGAACAAGAGGGAAACTGTGCCTGATACTGGAAACCTCACTAACTACTCAGGGTTAGTGAAGTTATGGTTATTGGAGGAGAATCTGTAACCACCACTTTACTAAAACAACATAATCCTTAACAACAATCTAAACATTTGTCCTTATACCCACAGATAAGTATAGTCTTCACCCCTCATAAAAGAAACTTCTCTTTGCAACAGATGGAGACCACTATAGAAATACAACCAATCAAAATGCAGAATTGTTCAACCCAGTCCCAGTAAATAATCTGCAAAACACTCCCCCACCTAAGGCTCATGGGGCACTGGAGAAAAGGGGCAGAAACATTGTAAAAGCCAGAAGATCAGGGAGGTTGCTGTGAAATTGTCTCTCCTAGTATCGTAGTTTGAAAGTAATTGGTCCTGTAATCTCATAGGGAGTGGCATTATTAGGAGGTTTGACTTTGTTGGAGGAAGTGTGCCACTATAGGGGAGGGCTTTGAGGTTTCCTATGCTCAGGGTACCCAGTGTCTCAGTTGATTTCCTGTTGTCTACAAGATGTAGGACTCTCAGCTCCTCCTTCACACGTCTGCCTGCATGCCATTATGTTCCCCACCATGATGATAATGGACTGAACCTCTGAACTGTAAGCTGCCACCTCAATTAAATGTTTTCCTTTATAAGAGTTGCCATGGTCATGATGTCTCTTCACTGTTGTTGGAGGTTTTCACTCTTTTGGGAGGCCCGCCACCCAGCACCCAAATAATTCACACACCCATAGGCTTATTCTTAATTATGAATACCTGGCCTTAGCTTGGCTTGTTTCTTGCCAGTTTTTCTAACTTTACCCATCTACCTTTTGCCTCTGGGCTTTTCCCTTTCTCTTACTTCTGTAAATCTTACTCTTACTCTGTGGCTTGCTGTGTAGCTGGGTGGCTGGCCCCTGGACTCCTCCTCCTTCTCTGGCTATTCTCTTTTTCCTCCCAGATTTCTCCTTCTATATATTCTCTCTGCCTGTCAGCCCCATCTTGCCTTTCTCCTGCGATGCTATATGCCATTCAGCTTTTTATTAGACCATCAGATATTTTAGACAGGCAAAGTAACACAGCTTCACAGAGTTAAATAAATGCAACATGAAAGTAACACAGCTTAAAATAATGTTCTACAGCACTTCATGGCAATAAAAACCCTGACTAAAACATCTAGTAATGTCAGAAGCTACACTCATTAACATGACTTCCAAAACATTAGCTGAACAAAGACAACAATAGACATGCCTAAGTGGATGGGGAAAACCCCAGGAGGCCTCATCCTTACACAAGAAATATATTGAGAGCAGGAGAAATAGTCTTCCCCAGAAAAGAGCACACCAATTGATTATTCAATACCAAATGGTCATCCCTGAAAACATACATACAAGTAACATTATACAGTCTGAGGAATATACGTGTATATGCATACATATTTATGCATGCAATAACAATTAATGGAAAAAGAGACCATGAATTTGAAATAAAGGAAGGGTATATGGGATGGTCTAGAAGGAGGAAGGGGAAGGGAGAAATGTAATTATTATAATCTCACAAGGAAAAAAGTATGTAACCCACAAGTCTTATGCAGGTTGACCTATATACATAGTTGAAACAGGTGACTAAACATCAGCATTGTTCCTGATGCTGCTAACAAGTTCTTAAAAGGAGATATGCTTATCAAAATAATGCTTGGCTTTCAGAACACAAACAAACAACTTAGAGAAGCTTTGTGTTTTTAAGTGTAAGTGTACTTGTAAAGAGAAAGTCAGCTTAGACTAAACTGTCAGGGTGGTGAGGTGTCCTTTTTTTCTTCCTTTCTTTTGTTCTTTTCCTTTTTTAAAAAAAAAGCATTTTATTTTAAGACACACACACACACACACACACACACACACACACACACACACACACACCAAAACTGTCAACTTTGGCCTTCTGCCTTTGGCCTAACTTCTGCAAGTTGATATCTTTTGTAGTGATTCTCTTCCTTCCAGTCCTCTTAGACACACACACACCCATTCTTCTAGGCTACTAAGTAGGGCAGACAGCTTTAGGGGTGGACTTCTGTGTTAACATGCTTTCAAAGTGTCTTTTTCTTCACTTTCAGCTAAAACTTCTTGGTGTAAGCTGAGCCCATCCCCAGGCATTTTTGTCCATCACTTTAATCTTTGACATGTGTGCTCCAAGACTTTGAGCTGATCACACCCAAAAGTGTGTCTACCACCTTTTCTTTTTAAATTATGACCTTAACCTGGGTATGCCCAGAAGTTAAAGAAGTGTTCTTTCACTGAGCATGATCAGGAATAGGCCCCTGCCCACATGACAGGTACAGGACACCAGAATAAGGTCCCGGTGCGTCCTTTGTTGCCTTAGATGCAACTTCTTTGCTCACTCTGCCTACAGGTAATAAGTCTTTCATGTCTTCACTAAGCTTGTTCTGGCTCTGCATCTCCAGGGTGCAACCTGTTTTGTTTGGTTATACTTTCAGTCCCACATTTACCCTCTGCATCGTCTCCTGTGTTGACTTCTAAAGGCATTCGTCCATATCAGTTCCTTTTTTCCCTAAAGCAACACTGTGTTAGCCACTAATTTCACCTTCTGTTTTTTCAATTGTTTGCTTTTCTTAAACTGATATACATCTCTGCAGTCAGAGCAGAGACTCCAGGAGAGCTAAGAAATGACTCCATTCCTTTGAGACACGACAGAGATGTTTACAGGAATTGTTGGCAGGATGCTATGTGTGCACTAACACAGATTCTAAGAGGTAGAAAGCCAAGAGAGATGCTCAAATGAGGTCTATCACATCTGTCTAGCTCTCCATCTAATGGACTAATCAAGTGCCAGCTTTTTTCTACCTACACTTTCCTCTCTTTTCAATCCACCTGCCACATAATCCTTTAAGCTTTGCAATACTGATTTTAAAAAACCCAAACTTTTCTTTATTGCAAGGGCAGAAAGAGCTGAGCCAGAAAAAATCTGTTATAGGCATAATAGGATTTCTGATGTAATTTTATTTTTCTCATACCTCTGTATTATGTCTGTAGTGTTGCTGTATATGAATTGGTTCCAGGTCAATGGTTGGCAAACATGTACTCCAATTCTGGAACTGTATTTCACTTGCAGACTGCACTGTCTATTGAGTGACTGCATTATTTGTGTCAGAACAGATGAATAAATAATGCAGCAGCCTACCACCAGAGAGTTTATGTTCCTCAAGCAAGTAAGAGCACTGTAATACTCACTGTATGAGTGGTGGCTGTGGACAGAGAAATTCCATGTATCTAAAAAGCACAAAAATAAACCACCAGTATTTTTTCTAAATTAGAAAGGAGTTTTTCTTACTTAAACTGGTAACTATATACCCATATTCACAGTATCATTTTGCACAGACATCCACAGGAAGATACAACCTATGCCCCTTAATTATGAATGGATAAATAAAATGGAATATTATTCAGGAAGGGCATCTTGATACACACTATAGTACAGATGAAACTTGAAGACATTTTATCAAGTAAAACAAGCCAATCACAAAAGGATAAATACAGTATGATTTCATTTATGTACAGTACCTAGGGTGATCAAATTCAGAGAAACAGAAAAGAGAATGGCAGTACACAGTGTGGCCCAGGAAGGGCCACAGGAAGAAAGGAATGGGGATTAGTGTTGAGTGGGTCTAAGGTTTCCACTGGAAAAGATTTTTTAAAAATCCACTGGAGAAGGTAGAGATGATGGCTGCACAGTGCAGCACACTTAATGCTACAGAGAGTGGCACACTTCAAAGGGGTAAGATGGCTTTATGTTATCTACAGTTCACTACAACTAAAGGTGTAGGAGGGTCTCCATCAATAATAATAGCAACATTTCTCTCCTCCTCAAAAAGATATTTAAAAGTGATGATGAGAAAATTGGATCCTAACCATTTCTCCCCTTGACTAAGTCTGCCCAGATGTTTAACTATCTGGGCATAAAAATAAGACAGACCACTGGTCCTGATGTAAGGAATCTTCTTTCTTAGAAAGGCAGAGGCAACATGCCTCAACAGTTAAGAGCACACACCAGTCTTACAGATGACCCAAGTTCAGTCTGAAGCACCCATATTGGGTGGTTCAGGATTGCCTGTAACTCCAGCTCCAGGAAATCTGGCAACCTCTTCTGGTCTCCATAGACACTGCACTCATGTGCACAAACCTAAATTCATACACACATACACACACACACACACACACACACATACACACACACACACACACACACACACACACACCCATATATATATATATATATATATATATATATATATATATATATATATATAATTAAAATAAATATGTTTAAAAAGAAAAGCAAAAAGAGATGCTGGCAAGATGGTCATTTAATAAGACTGTTCATCTACATTATAACAGAATGAGAAGGCAGAACAGAAAGTCAATAAAAGGACAGACACACAGGAAATAGGTCTCTTTGCTGAGGGGAAGGACAGCAGTGGCAGTGAAGGGTAAGAAAGTGTTTTTAGCTCTTAGCTATCGCTCTGACCTCTTGGGCTTTTAACTCTGTAATTGGCTCTGTGTTTCTTATTTAATAAGACTGTTCATCTACATTATAACAGAATGGATATGAAAACAGAACCCATACAAGAAACATACAAGAAACATACAAGAAACACACCTCAACTTCAAAGACAGTCACTACCTCAGAGTAAAGGGCTGGGAAAAGTCTTTCCAGTCAAATGGACTTAAGAAGCAAACTGGTGTAGCTATCCTAATATCTAACAAAACAGACTGCAAACTAAAATTAATCAAAAGAGATCTAGAAGGACATTACATATTCATCACAGGAAAAATCAATCAAGATTAAGTCTCAATTATCAACATTTATTCCCCAAATACGAGGGTACCATTACTAAAACTTAAATTGTGCATCAAACCCTACACACTAATAGTGGAAGACTTCAACACCCCACTCTCACCAATGGACAGGTCTGCCAGACAGAAACTTAACAGAAAAATACAGGAACTAACAGATATTATGACTCAAATGGACTTAATAGACATCTACAGAACATTCCACCCTCACACAAGAGAATATACCTTCTTCTCAGCATGCCATGGAACCATCTCTAAAACTGACCACATACTCGCTCACAAAACAAGTTTCAATAGATACAAAAAATTGGAATAACTTCCTTATTTTATTGGACCACCATGTCTTAAAGTTAGAATTCAACAACAACACAAATTACAGAAAGCCTACAAACTCATAGAAACTGAACAATTCTCAAGTGAATCATGAATGGGTCAAGGAAGAAATAAAGAAAGAAATTAAAGACTTCCTAGAATTCAATGAAAATGAGTGTACAACATACCCAAACATAGGGGACACTATGAAAACAGTACTAAGAGGAAAGTTCATAGCACTAAATGACTACATAAAGAAGTTGGAAAAATCTTACACTAGCAACTTAACAGCACACCTGAAAGCTCTAGAAGAAAAAGAAGCAAACTCACCCAGAAGGGAAGATGCCAGGAAATAATCAAATTAAGGGCTCAAATCAATAAAATAGAAACAAAGAGAACAGTACAAAGAATCAATGAAACAAAGAGTTGGTTCTTTGAGAAAAACAACAAGATAGAAAAACTCTTATCAAAACTAACTAAAAGGCAGAGAAGAATATCCAAATTAACAAAATTGGAAATAAAAAGGGAGATATAACAACTGACAATGAGGAAATCCAGAAAACCATCAGGTAATACTTCAAAAACGTGTACTCCACAAAATTGGAATATCTAAAAGAAATGGACAATTTTCTGGATAGGTACCATATACCCAAATTAAATCAAGACCAGATAAGCAATTTAAATAGACCTATAAGTCTTATGGAAATAGAAGCAGTCATTAAAAGTCTCCCAACCAGAAAAAGCCCAGTGTCAGATGATTTCAGTGCAGAATTCTACCAGAATTTCAAAGCAGAGGTAATACCAATACTCAACTTGTTCCACACAAAAAGAATGAACATGGCCAAACTCTTTCTATGAGGCTACCGTTACCCACACAAAGATGTAACAAAGAAAGAGAATTACAGATCAATCTCCCTCAAGAACACTGATGAAAAAATACTCAATAAAATACTGGCAAACTGAGTCCAAGAACACATCAAAAAATCATCCATTATGATCAAGTAGGCTTCATCCCAGAGATGCGGGGATGGTTTAACATATGAAAATCTATCAACGTACTTCATCATATAAACAAACTGAAAGAAAAAAACCACATGATCATTTCATTAGATGCTGAAAAAGCCTCTGACAAAATCCAACACCCCTTCATGATAAAGGTCTTGGAGAGATCAGGAATGCAAGAAACATACCTAAACATAATAAAAGCAGTATACAGCAAGCTGACAGCCAACATCAAATTAAATGGAGGGAAACTCAAAGCAATTCCACTTAAATCAGGAACAAGTCAAGGCTATCCACTCTCCCCATATCTATTCAATACTGTACTCAAAGTTCTACCTAGAGCAATAAGACAACAAAAGAAAATCAAGGGGATACAAATTGGAAAGGAAGAAGTCAAACATTTGCTATTTGCAGGTGATATAATAGTCTACATAGGTGACCCACATTACCTTCAGTAATGGGACAGGATACAAGATTAACTCAAAAAAATAAGTAGCTCAAAAAAAACTATACACAAATGATAAATGGACCAAGAAAGAAATCATAGAAACATCACCCATTACAATAGCCACAAATAACGTAAAATACCTTGGGGTAACTCTAACCAAACAAGTGAAAGACCTATATGAAAAGAACTTTAAGTCTTTGAAGAAAGAAATTGAAGAAGATATCAGAAAATGGAAAGATCTCCCATGTTCATGGATAGGTAGAACCAACATAATAAAAATGGCAATCTTACCAAAAGCAATCTACAGATTCAATGCAATCTCCATCAAAATCCCAAGACAATTCTTCACAGACCTCAAAAGAACAGTATTCAACTTCATATGGAAAAACAGAAAACCTAGAATATCTAAAACAATCCTTTACAATAAAGCAACTTCTGGAGTCATCACCATCCCTGAGTTCAAGCTCTACTATAGAGCTATAGTAATAAAAACAGCTTGGTGTTGGCATAAAAACCAACATGTGGACCGATGGAATCAAATTGAAGATTCTAACATTAATCTACACACCTATGAACACATGATTTTTGACAAAGAAGCCAAGACTATACAATGGAAAAAAGAAAGCACCTTCAAAAATGGTGCTGGTATAACTGGATGTCAGCATGTAGAAGATTGCAAATAGATTCATATCTATCACCATGCACAAAACTCAAGTCCAAGTGGATCAAAGACCTCAACATAAATCCAGTTACACTGAACTTGATAGAAGAGAAAGTAGGAAATAGTCTTGAATGCATTGGCACAGGAAATCACTTCCTAAATATAACACCAGTAGCACAGACACTGAGAGCAACAATTCATAAATGGGACCTTCTGAAACTGAGAAGCTTTTGTAGGGCAAAGGACATGGTAAATAAGACAAAACAACAGCTTACAAAATGGGAAAAGATCTTCACCAACCCCACATCTGACAGAAGGCTGATCTCCAAAATATATAAAGAATTCAAGATACTAGACACCAAAATACGGAATAAATATCAATTTTAAAAAGTGGGCTACAGATCTAAACAGAGAATTCTCAACAGAAGAATCCCAAATGGCTGAAAGACATTTAAGGAATTGCTCAACATCCTTAGTCATCAGGGAAGTGCAAATCAAACGACTCTGAGATACCATCTTACACCTGTCCAAATGGCTGTGATCAAAAACACTGATGACAGCTTATGTTGGAGAGGATGTGGAGCATGGGGAACACTCCTCCACTGTTGGTGGGAGTCAAACTTGTACAGCCACTTTGAAAATCAGCATGGCGGTTTCTTAGAAAATTAGAAATCAATCTACCTCAAGACCCAGCTATACTACTCTTGGGCATATACTCAAGGAATGCTAAATCATACCACAAGGACATGGACTCAACTATGTTCATAGCAGCATTATTTGTAATAGCCAGAACCTGGAAACAACTCAGATACCCCTCAACCAAAGAATGGATAAAGAAAACGTGGCACATATACACAATAGAGTACTACTCAACAATAAAAAACAATGATATCATGAAATTTGCAGGCAAATTGATGGAACTAGAAAATATCATCCTGAGTGAGGTAACCTAGACTCAAAAGGACAAACATGTGTAATGGGTAGCCATTCCAGCTTTGATCTGGAAGCTCCAACCCCCATTGAGGAGTGGCCTTAATAATTTCACCAATATCTGGTGCCCAACGTGGGGCACAAACCCACAACCCTGAGATTAAGAGTCCCATGTTCTACCAACTGAGCTAGATGGGCTTTTGGAATTTGCCGCACGTGAGCCACTCCACGTAGTTAAAAGGGAGGTTTATTTAGTGGCAGTTAAAAGGGAGGTTTATTTAGTGGCATAACTTACAAATGAAGGGATAGGTAAGTTGCAGGGTCTGGGAAAGATGGAGCGCAGTCCGGCGGTATTCTCTGGAGAACTATGCTTGGTCTGCCTCCAGTGTCCAGGGTCCAGGAACCAAGAGAGGCGGGGCATCTGGATCTTGGGTCTTCAGGGTCCTCTCTTGGCCCCGCCTTGTAGGTGTGACAGTTACCGAAGCCTCAATGGGGGTTGGAACTTCCAGATCAAAGCTGGAATGGCTACCCACTACAAACATGGTATGAACTCACTCATAAGTGGATACTAGATGTAAAACAAAGGATAACCAGACTATAACCCACAGCTCCAGAGAAGCTAGCTAACAAGGAGGACCCTAACAGGGACATATAGATCACCCAGTGAAGGAGAAATAGATAAGATCTACATGAGCAAACCTTGAGTGGGGGGAAATGGAGGGCAAGGGATGGGAGATAAGAACATAAGGGAACTGGAGGTTCAAGCTGGAAAAGGAACAGAGTGGGAGAGCAAGGAAAGAGATACCATGATAAATGAAGACATCATGGGAATAGGGAGAAACAGGGTGCTAGGGAAGTTCCCAGGAATCCACAAGGATAATTCTACCTTCAACTACTAGCAATAGTTGAGAGGGTGCCTGAACTGGCCTACTCTGGTAACCAGATTAGTGAATACCCTAACAGTCATCATGGAGCCTTCATCCAGTGACTGATGGAAGCAGATGCAGAGATGCACAGCCAGGCACCAGGTCAAGCTTCAGGAATCTAATTAATGAGAGAGAGGAGGGATTCTATGAGCAAGGGACATTGAGATCATGATGGGAAAACGTACAATCATGGCCAACCAAACTAGTAGAAATTCATGAACTGTGGACCAATAGCTGTGGAGCCCCCATGGGACTGGACTAGGCCCTCTGGATAGGTGAGACAGTTGTTTAGCTTGAACTGGTTAGGGGGCCCCCAGGCAGTGGGATCGGGATCCATCCCTGGTGCATGAGCAGGCCTTCTGGAGCCCAGTGCCTATGATAAGACACCTTGCGCAGCCTTGCTGCAGGGGGGAGGGGCTCAGACCTGCCTCAATTGAATGTATCAGGCTCTGCTGACTCCCCATGGGAGATCTTGCCTTGGAGGAGGTGGGAAAGGGGAGTGGGTTGGGGAGGAAGGTTGGGGTGGGAGGAGGGAAGAGAGGGGGATCTGTGGTTGGTATGTAAAATGAATAGAAAATTTCTTAATAATAAAATTTTTTTAAATGAAAAACAAAGGGAGAAAACTGGGAAGAGGGAGCTAAGAGCTAGGAGCTAGAGAAGGAGGAGGACTCCAGGGGCCAGCCGCCCAGCTACACAGCGAGCCACAGAGTAAGAGTAAGATTTACAGAAATTAGAGAAAAGGAAAAGCCCAGGGGTAAAAGGTAGTTGGGATAATTTAAGATAAGGAAAGCTGGCTAGAAACTAAGCCAAGCTAAGGTCAGGCGTTTCTTAATAATAAGCCTCTATGTGTGATTTATTTGTGAGCTGGATGGCAGCCCCCCCCAAAAAAAAAAGACCAAAAACCTACAACAACAAAGGTGAGCAAAACATCATCAGTAGAACAATATCAAAGAGGCAGCTACTCACATGGTGGCCCCCAGGAAGTGGGGAGAGACACTAGATACACATTTCAAGACATGCTCATGAATTAACCATTGATGAAGCTAGGTGCCATTAACCCAAACACCTCTTAGTAATGCCACCACTTGAGGACCAAGTTTTCAATACATAAGCCTTCTGGGGGGATACTTCAATTCCAAACAATAGTACTAGTTCATCCTTGATCTTTATATACTATGTGTAATACCTGTTACAAAAGTCCTTACCTGTTAATTCTATTATCTCATCTATTATTTCTAAGATTGGCTATATTAGTGGAATTTTCATCTGCTATAGGTCACACTTTATACTTGACTTTCTTTTATGAATGTTGAGCATGGTAAATTATACTGTGGAGTGGCTTTTATATGATCCTTTAAAGAGAACTGAGTTTTGCCCTGGCAGGCAATTGATTTACTTGAAGATTAACTTGATCAATCTGAAACTTTTTGCAGCTTTGTTAACAGGCTGTAGGATACTACAGGAATGAACATAGCCCTTCTACTTAGGACTAAGGGTATGGACTTTTGAAATTCTCTAACAAATAGTTTGAGTATCCATGAGACCTTTCTACATTATGCAGACAGAATTCAAACATCCCAAAACCTACGAAGTTTTGATAGTCCGCTTACAGCTTCCCTGTAGTTGTTCTTTTCTGGGCTTGTGGATTCTCTTCCTACAGAAGCACAGTTTAGTACTGAGTCAAACATCTGTGAGGGATTTTTCTTAATCAAGTCACCTGAAGTAGGAAAAACCACCTTTAATCTGGATCTTTTGAGGTAGGCAGATCCACCTTTAATCTGGGCCACACCTTCCAGTGAATCCTCTACAAAAGACGTGGAAGAAGGAGGCTCTTTGCTCTTCACCCACTTGCCCTCACTCTGGCTGGCAAGTTCATTCCTTCACTGGCATTTGAACATACTTCTTCAGGATTCCAGAATATACTAAAGACCAGCTGAGATATCTAGCCTTGTGGACTGAACTGGATTCTTGGACCTTCTTTTGGTAGACAGCCATTGTTGGACTGTCAGGCCCACAGTCTATAAGCCACACTAGTAAATCCTATATAGATAAACATAGATATATAGGTATAAAATACATATAGAGTCCTCCTATTAGCTCTGTTCCTCTAGATAACCTTGACTAGTATACATGCTGTCTGTGTTAGGCCTCTCTGTACCATGGTCTAAGTGTCTCTAAAGCTATGAATAGCACCCAGTAGCAGAGCATTTGCCTCGCATCAGTGACCAGGGTTTGTTTTGTCTTATCCTTTTCTCTTTGTCATTTTATTGTATGGAATTATTTATTTTGCTTCTGGGCAAATGATGTGTTTGGGTGGGAGGGAAGGTATGGACTGATCTTTGTTACTTTTCTATTGCTGTGATAAAATATCATGACTAGGCCAATTTTAAAAAGAAAGCATTTAGTCTAGGACTCACAGTTCCAGAGGAGTAGAGTCCATGATCATCATGGCAAGGAGCACAGCAGCAGGCAGGTAGGAATTGCACTGGAGAAGCAGCTGAGAATTTGCATCTGAACCACAAGATTGAGGCAAAGAGAAATAACTAGGAATGGCATGGGCTTTTGAAACCTCAAAGCCTTCTCCCAGTGGCACACCTCATCCAACTAGGCCACACCTCCTAATCCTTCCCAAACAGTTCCACCAGACTGTGAACCAAGCATTCAAAGACATGTGCATACAGGGACCATTCTCACTCAAACTACCACAGTCTACTCCCTGGTCCCCATAGGTTTATGGTCATATCATAATGCAAAATGTGCTTATTACAACTTCAAAAGTCCCCATAGTATTTCAATCTCAAGATTGTTTAAAAGTATCAAGTCTCTTCTGAGACTCAAAGTAATCTCTTAACTATAAACCCCTGTAAAATCAAAAAGCAAATTACATACTTCCAACATTCACTGGCACAGAATATACACTACAATCCCAAAAGGGAGGAATGGGGCACTGTGAGGAAATATTGGACCAAAGCAAGACTGAAACCCAGTAGTGCGAACTCCAAATTCTATAGTTCTATGTCTGATATCAAAGGACTTAGATGACTCTGCCTTTCCAGTTTTGCTGACTATAACACACTGTTCTCTCTTGGGTTAGTTCCACTCCCTGTCTGCAGATCTCTGTAACAGATATCCCACAGCTCTGGCATCTCCAACATTGTGGGGACTCCAACACAATCCAGGCTCTCTTTTACAGCTTCAAGCAACGCCTCTCCAGGCCTCCATGCAATGATTTCCCTGCTCCATGCCTGGCCTCGGTGGCTTTTCTTAACTTCAGGGGAATATCCCACAACCCCTTTACTCTTTTATCCTTCTTGACTTTAAAGCCAGAACCGTGTGGCTGATGTCTGCTTCCTTGGGTAGAACCTAAACCTCTCCTTGAATTACATTTGCATAGCATTGATTGGTTGCTTTCCTTTGTTGTATAAACGTTCCTTTAATTCCTTAGGCATTTTCTTTGTACAGTTGGAAGCTTAGCTAAGTAGGGTCTTGCCCTGAGGGCACTGCTCTCTTTATTCCATTCTGAATCAAACCTCTCCTGATCTCTCTTAGCACAAGCTTTGACTCCAACATCAGTATCCTGATGCTCCTTTTCTGCTTAAACTGTACAATTTGTAATTCTTTTTGCACCACTTGCTCCTTTTCATTAGAGAACTGCATAAAAGTGATTACTAAAAACCAAGTGACAGATTCAATATTAGGCTCTTGAAATTTCCTCTGCTAAGGAAATTAGCCCAAAACTTTTCAATTTATCCTCAGTCAGATGCTTAGGACAAGGACAAAGGCAGCCACATTCTTTACCCAAATATCACAAGAATGGTATCTAGCTCAGTTGTTAATATTGTTCCCATTTGAAACCTCTTTATTCAGGCCTCCACAGTCTTCCAAGGATCTCAGAACTATGATCATCCATGCTCCTACTAGAATGGCCCATTAAGCCCCACTTGCAGTATTCAATTGCTTTCCTCTTGTTCAAAGTTCCAAAATCTTTCGCATTCCTCCCCCAAACAGCATTGTCAGACCTGTCACAGCTGTAGCCCCACTCCCAGTACCAACTTCTGTCCTTGTTACTTTTCTATTTCTGTGACAAACAGCATGACCAAGACAACTTATAAAAGAAAGCATTTAATTTGGGATTCATGGTTCCAGAGGGTTAGAGTCCATGACCATCATGGCAGGGAGCATGGCACCAGGCAGGCACTGGAGTAGTAGCTGAGACTCACATGGATTCACCTGAATGAGGCATGAGGGGAGGGAAAGGGAGAGAAAAAGAAAGAGGGGAAGGGAGAGAGGAGAGAGTGCTAACTGGGAATGGCATGAGCTTTTGAAACCTCAAAGGTTTCAAAACCTCCAACAAGGCCACACCTCCTCATCCTTCCCAAACAGTTCTACCAACTGAGGAGTAAGTATTCAAATACATGAGACTATGGGGGCCATTCTCATCCAATCTCCCACAGCCTGGTAACAGATACTCAGTCGAGGTGAAAATGAAATTCATAGCTTTTAATTTTCTCATTTACAGTATTTTTGTCAAATATCTAAAATAATGATTATACTTCTATGTTAAGTTTCTGACTCAGGAAAGGATTACAACTGAATCATTTAGACAGGAAAAAAATCTATTACTAACTCATAAGTCATATGGCCATACCTTATGCTGCATTTCCATAGCTATATACACTAGGTTGTATGGTCAAATGGAATTATCACTGCATGACAATGTAGATATGTGATGTGGATGGACAAGACTGGAAGACGGCTTTAACAAGACGGGGCAAATGAAGAGAGTTGGAAGATGCATACTTTATTATAACTAATATACTATGCGTTACTTTTCTCTTGCTGTGCTACAATAGCATTAGAATATCTTAGAGAAGAAAACTAGCTTTTGAACTTACCCTTTTGGAGGAGGGGATGAGGGGTGAATGGGGGGGTGAGGTGAGGGTGGCAGAGTGGGAGGAGGGATGGGGGGATCTGTGGTTGGTACGTAAAATGAATAAAAAATTTTTAAATAAATAAAAGAAAACTAGTTTTTGGCTTATGGTTCTAGAGGGCTAGCGTCTATGGTGACAGGGAAGGCAACAGACAAGGGAAGCCAACAGTGGGAGCAGGAGAGCAGCTGATCGCATTCTCATCCACACACAGGAATCAGAGAGAGAGAACAGGAAATGGGGGGAGGCAATAAATACTCAAAGCCCTCACCCACCAGGGACACAGTTTTTCCAACAAGGTTCTACCTCTTCTATTCTGTGAAGCAGACAGAATTTTTAAAGTCTATTGACTTATAAACCCGTATTTATGAGTTTAAATTTGAGAAAAATTCTTCAGGATGGAAGAAAAATACTGGAATGGCAATTTATACTATGCTTTTCAACAGGAATGTTTCTATGATTTGTTCACCACCGAATTCTGAATCTAGAAGTATCTGGAATAAGTTGGTTGTGATAAGTATCGGAATGAATTAATTACAATTCTTGTATTCATGATAGTTACCATGATCATAGTGAATCTGAATAAAGTCTGGATTGTCTAATAATAAAAATATCACAGAAAAATATAATAGGAAAGCATAACTAAAAATCTTTCCTCACATGATGGATTTCTGTTTTGTTTCTGTTTGAGAAAGCAGTTAAAGTGTGGTCACAGATGGGAAACAGGTAACAGTAAAAACTCTGGTCTGCTCTGAATAGAAATGATGTTGGCAAGTTCACCAAATGAAGTTTGGAGTCAACATGCTGTATATAATGGGAATTGCTCAACATGGGTATTATTTTTCAGAAACCATCATGAAAACTAAGGAATATTCTTAAATTCTAGGTCTTGCAAGTAGCAAAATAAAAGCAGTACAAACTTAGAAATTTTGCCAATAAGACCTTCAAATGCATTTAATGTAATTTTGGAACAAAAGACAAAAATCTACACAATAGTACAATTCTGTTATAAGTAAGAAGTGAGGATTCAACTCAACATGATATTGTGTATGGACAAGGGTGGCCCACAGTAAACCAAATAGCAGAATTTCTAGCCACTTCCTGTCTCCGCAAACATTCCTCATATAGCAAAGTTTTCAGCCATTTCAGCATCATGGGGTACACTGCTCCAAGCAAGCTCTGAAGTAGAACACACATGGGATGGCTGCCACAGGGTCCACAGGGGCGATCATTCACTACTCTGGATGTTTGAAGATAAGATTAGGATTAAACAGTGAGTTTTGAGAAAAGCAGATTGCCCTCCACAATGTGTGTGGGCCTCATCTAGTCAGTTGGAAGCCTGAACAGAACACAAGATCGACTTCCCAAACAAGAAGGAAATACTTCTCTTGAGTACAGCATACATCTTCATTGGTCCTTAGCCTGCCACCCATCTTAACTATTTTGTCTTTGAAGTCTTTATAATCACACTGGCTAATTTCCTTCAGATAACCTTTTAAATGTGCGTGTATACATTCTCCTGGTTCTGCTCCTCTGACAGACCTTAACACAACAAATATTTGTCCTATAAGCTCACAGTGCCACAAAGAAGTTACATAGAGTCACAAATATAGTGACATCAACAGTTGTTAAGACAAGATATAAGACAAAAACCAAATGTAAAACCAGAAACCTTGAATAGAATATGGAAGTAAAAGAGATTTCCCTTTACTTAAAGTTGCTTTTTTGTACAGAATAACTTAGCTTAGTTGAACAGTTAAAATTTTTTAAAGAAAGGTTTAAAAAACAAATCAAGCTACATGCTTCTGAAGTTCCCATCCACCACACTCCCTGCACCTGATCAAAGAGCACTTTTAGTCCACCTACAATATAGACCAGTTTTCTAAAACAATGAATGCCTTTGTCTGTTGAATTTTCAAATGGGGCCCTTTGCTTGCCATAACTACTTCTCAAACCAAGAGATAATACCACTGCCCGGATAGTTTACTTTTAGGTCTCTGTGTTAACTGAGCCTTGCTCAGCCATATAAAAAATGGTGGATGTCCCCTACTTTATTCTAAATAATTTTATATATACATGTGGATATTGTATATAGTCACCAATTCATTCAAACATTTATTTCACATGTGATATGTAATATATATGTACTAAGATAATTATTGAGCACAAAATCATGAACAGAATAGAAGAATGGCATTCATAGTTCTTAAATTTTAGTAGGGAGGACAGATAATCAAGAAAATAATTATCAGCCGGGCGTTGGTAGTGCACGCCTTTAAGCCCAGCACTCAGAAGGCAGAGCCAGGCGATATCTGTGAGTTCAAGGCCAGCCTGGTCTACAGAGCAAGATCCAGGACAGGCTCCAAAACTACACAGAGAAACCCTGTCTCAGAAAAAAAAAGAATGAAAGGGAGGGTGGGAGGGAGGGAGGGAAGGAGGGAGGGAGGGAGGGAGAGAGAGAGAGAGAGAGAGAGAGAGAGAGAGAGAGAGAGAGAGAGAGAGAGAGAGAGAAAGTAATTATCATTGGTATTATGATGGAAATAAATGGAGTGTTAAGAGAAAGAAGTATATCCTTTACGCTAAGTTACAGAGACAAAAAGAAAATAAGGTTAAATGAAAGAAGAACATTTCTAAAAATTTACCAACAAAAGCTATGAGGAATGAAAAACACAGGAGCACTTAAAATCAACAGAAAACACATGTGACTGCATCTTGATGATGAGTGACAGAAAGGACCAAGAGTTAAAGCATACAGACAGAGGCCAGGACATGGAGGGCTCTATGATGAATTTATTTAGGGAAACATTAGAGTCTTCTTGAACTTGGAAAGATTACCTTCTAAAGAAGTGAAGCTAAGAAAGATCAAAGAAGAATAAGTAAGAATCACTATTTGTGAGGGTAAATAAACACAGAATAGCATTTGTCTATGTGTGGCTAGAGTGTCTGAGAAATATACAATTCCAGAGTCGCTAAGGGCAGACAAAGAGAATGATCAACATATGATCATAACTTACACTGAAACATCATCAATAACACGGAAGCCTGCCTGAAGAAGTCATCTGTTAACAAGACTAAAGGGTCCCTTAAAGCTTATAAACCTCTCCAGCCATCACTCATGTACAGAAGGCCAGAAAAAGAAAATAATAAAGAAGGGGCATTACTGGGTTGAATTCTTAATTACATTCCCATCAACAACTCAGCTAGGACAGTTATGTTTACATCTGTTGAATTCTGGGCTTCCATTCTTGAGAAATTCAATATTAAAACTGAATATTGAAAACTATCTTGGAAAGAAGTTTTTAAATATGCACATCAGCAGTTATGTATATATGTTATGAACATTATGTGTGTTGTACATGGAGACAGAGGAAGCAGAGTATCTGATAACCTTGGCAGTAATACCCACATAGAGGAAATTAATGCACTGACTGGTGGTGTTTTTCATTACTATACTAAGCAAATAGCATTTGCTTTTTCTCTTTTTCCTTTTGCATTTATCTTTGCTTTTATTCCAGGCTCACTAACAAACTTCTGACTAAAGTTATCTTTCCATGAGAGAATATATTGAAACTAAAAATGAATCTCTGATCCACATAGCAATGATATCTTACCATGAATACATTATTAGTGTGCTATCTAGATTGATGTCCAGTCAGTTTGATTAGTCTATACCAAGTATGTATGAATTGTTGGCCAAAACTTACTTCAATTTTATGCTGAGTCTGTATGAAATTACATAAATTTAAAACTAAGGATCTGTGTCCAGAATGTGCCTTATAGAACTGCCACACTGAAATTTCCTAACAGTAACTAGCCAATCTCTTCCTGTAATTTCTGTGGCTGGTGCCTTTCCTGAACTACACTTAAAGGAACCAGAAAAATCTCACTCACTTAAAGAAACCAGTAACAGTGGGAACCCACTTACCAACACTATAATATAATAGAAAAAATAGCTTCATACGATTTCATAGAAAAAAAAGTGCAGCAGCTTATAGTCGAGTCTTATGTAAGACTTACACAGTTCATTTCTTAATAAAGTATAGAATATTAAGGTTTAGATATCAAAATTTATCATATACAACACCTTGGGTTTTGAGTGACAAGAGAGGCATGAGTGATTGCATGACTTGCCCAAAATATAGCTAGGACTCCTAGGCTAAAGTTACTCCCATTGTGATAAGTATCTACTTCATAGTAATAGTTTTTCAAACTCTTAATCTTTTTGGAAACGCTTAAACTTCATATTCTCATTTTATATAATGAAATATAAACTTTAAGGTTTTATTTCCTAATAAATAGGAAGATATGTTTAGCCTCCTATGAATTGCCTATGACAAGTAGGCAATTCCAGCCCATACAGTATCTTTTTATAACAAGAGTTATGCCCATCTGTTCCAACCACTAACAGTGAAAGCCAAGTTCATGTAGTGACCTATCACTGAATGGTCGGTCATACTGTTCCTACCACACTTTTTCCTTCCATGCCTCACGTGTCAACCTTCTTTAGAACCTCTGCTCTGGCTATTTCTTTTGCTTTTTCTCTCAGTTAAATAACTAATGCCTCGTCTCCTAGAAGTCCTGGATTAAACATCTTCTCAATGAGCTTCCATAACTCCCCTATTGAAAATGGCACCAGTCCCTCATCCTACACTGTTGCCTTTGATTTAGTTAATTTTCTATAGTAACCAATACACTGCATAACTTACTTACATTTGTTGGTTACTGTGTCTTTCTCTAGAATACTAGCTTCAAGAGGACAGGAATGCTGGTGTGTCATTTTCATTATTACGTCCTTTACACTTAAAATAGTACCCAATCCCAAACAAATACTTGTTGAATGAATAGACTCATGTAGTTCACAGTTTGAAACTCTGTGTCTATGGACAATTAAAGGTCATGTCTAAATGAGTGTTGAATCCTCTCCCTGATACAAAGGATCTTCCAGTAAGTTCCACTGACAAGGGCAATATGCTAAACAATTAATGTATTTCTAATTACTGGCATTTTCTTTTGGTGCTGTCATCAATAAAATATAAAAATTACTATTTGATAGCTAAAAGATATTTTTAATTATTCTGATTTTAGAGCAATGTGTAATTTGAGTTTAAAATGATCACCAAAGCAATCTAGAATGTCTTACAACAAATTCTATTTATCATTTTACTTTCCATTTTTCTTAGTTAAAAGCATAACATGTTTTTTGGTATAGTATTCTAAAACAAAATATGAACTTAAGAATCTATCATGTGTGTATTTGTGTGTGCGTGTGTTTATGAACAGTCACAAACAAGTTATTAAAAAAAGAATGCACACTAACCTAACCTAACCCATATCAGTAGTGAACATATCTTTCAACTTTTTCCAATAATTATGATGGAGTTATTCCAATGTACTTTCATTTTATTTTTTAGTCCTTTGTGCAAACAAATACAAACATGGAAGAAATATTGGCAGAGAATAGGACTTCAGATGGCCTTCCATACAGCCAAGCACTGTACATCGCCAAGATACCATATATATTATATAAGGATTATGTTATAAAGGGCTACAGACAGTCATATCATATGGCCAAGGACTGCACATCTCTGGAGTGCATACTATGCCTCCCCAGGAGTGATACATACACCAACTGTAAGTCATAATATAAATATGCTAATATTCTTCTCCCTTGCCTTGGAGCTATGCATATTCTGGATCTGTTCAGAATTGCTCACCTAGGTAAAAACAAAAACCAGTGAATGTTACTCTAGGAGGGAAAAATCAACAACTAAAACTTCAAAAATACTAAGACAAGTAATGATGAACAATAGAATATTAATTTATTTGTATTAAAATATTATCCTCAAAACTTTCACCAGCCCCTAAAAGATGGAGGCAATGTTAAAAATAGTTGTCCTAAAATAAGTCATAGATTTCCATCCCTGAATACATACTTAGTTGCTATGCTTTTTTGGCCATGAACACACCATTTGATACAATAGTGATCATATAGCACCCTCAAGTGGATTAAACTGACAAAATTTCCTTTCTTGAAGATAAATGTTGTTCTTCTGGCATAGGAAAAAGAGTTTAGAATCCTTTCAAGCAAGGAATATTAGGATGAATGAATATGTACCAACCTTTATCAGACAGCTTGTAGCTGGAATTACTCGCTAGTAATGGAAACAAGTGTATATTCATATATACTATAGAAAATGAAGAATGCCTCACATGATACACAACTATGGCAGATTAAAGGGGTTGAGAAACCTATAATTTGGCATATGCAAGCTTTAGACCCAGAAAAGTTAGTCTGTGTCCACAGGACTGAGAAAGAGCAGTCAATGATACAAATTCTAATCTGAGGGGAGATGAAATCAGATGTCCCAGTTCAGGCACTGGAGCAAGGAAGATACAGATTCCTTTCTCCTCTGCCTCATTTCCTTTTCAAGCTCTCAGAAGGATTGGATGACACCATCATAGCAGCCTACAGAGCAATTTTACTGCCCTAAAAAAAAAAAAAAAAAAAAAAAAAAAAAGTGCCGTAGTCTGTCTATTCTTCTCTCCTTCCCCAGAAGTTCTGACAACCAAAGAACTTTCTACTGCCTCCATGATTTTTCCTTTTCAAGATTCTCATTTGTTAGAATAATTCAGTATGTAGCCTTCTCAAATTTGCTTCTTTCATTCATTAATATGTATTTAACTTTCCTCAATTTTTTTTCATATGTTGGTGACTAATTTCTCCTTAATGCTGAATAACAAATACCCCATTGTCTTATGATATCATAGCTTATCCATCCGCCCATGGAGAGACAGCTTAGTTTCTAACTTTTGATAAATATGATTTAAACTGATATATATCCATGTGTACCATTTTGTGTGTATAAGTTTTCAGCTACCACGATAAGTTCAATGTATCACTGGGTTTTTATGGCAATTTTTTTTTTGTGAAAGCACTAGAACTTTCCTCAAGTGGCTGTACCATTTAGGATTCAAACCAACAAGTGAAGAATTCTGTTGTTTCATATTATCACATTGGTATTGCCAATGTTCTGGAACCTGATCTAATAAGGTTGTAGTGGTGCCTCGCTGTAGTTTTAATTTGCATTTTCCTGATATGATATGATATAGTACATGTTTTCATATGTGCATTTGTCATCTGTATATCTTCTTGGTGGCAGACACGCTGTTAATGTTTGGCTCATTTTAAAAATCATTTGATTGGTTTTCTTATTAAGAATTTTTTGTATGTGCCTTTTGTTAATATTTTCTGCAGGTTTATCTTTTTATTGTTTGAATGGAATCTTTTGTAAGTTAGAAAAATTTTAACTTTTTAGATTTTTATGTGTATTAATGTTTGTGTTTATATACTTGCACTGAATGTGTGCTTGTTGACCTTGGAAGTCAGGAAAGGCCATTGGGTTCCCCCAGAACTAGAGCTGTAGGTGATTGTGAGCCACCATGTGAGAACAGAGAAAAGAACCTGGGGTTCTCAAGAGAGCAGTAAGAGCTCTTAGCTGCTGAGACATCTCTCCAGCCTCAGATAAATTAATTTCAGTAAGGACCAGCTTGTCACTATTTTCTCCATGGATCATGCCTTTGGTGTGATGTCTAAAGCCAATATGGTCTGTGTTTTCTCCTGTGTTACCTTCTTGGACTTCCACGATGTTATGATCCATGATCCATTTTAATTTATTGTAAAAGGTAAGTCTATATGTGGAATTCTAATTTAAAATTGCATGTGAATGTTCTGTTATTGCAGTACAGTTTGTTGAAAAGATCCATCTTTATCCATAGATTATCTTCATCATTGTCAAAGATCAGTTGATGTTATTTATATAATTGTATTTCTGGGCTCATTAGTCAGCGCACTGAACTGTGTATTCTTGTACCTATAGAACACTGTCTTGATGATTACACTTTTGTAGAGAATCTGAAGTTCTCCGACTGTTCTCATTATTCTTGAAAAAATCCTTTTTATTACTTTATCCAAAATAAGTGAACTAATGACTTGTAACTAAATAATCCTTTTCGTTTCATTTGTTTTGAGATAAGTTCTCTCTGTGTAGTCCAGATTAGTCACGAGCCAGCATGCCTCCTGCCTTAGCTTCAAATTCTGGGAACATAGGTGTGCACCAATCACCGTGCCCGGCTTGAAACAAAGAGTTGATTGGCACCAGCTAGTAGTCTCTGTCTTCTCTTCTGCCATTTGAAAAATGAAGAAAGAGCTATGGAGAGGTTATTAAGTGTTTGAGTCAAAATATTACCTTTCAAATTTGTATTGTCTAAGTGTGTACGCAGTTGCCAGCATTTCACCATTCCATGCAATTCAGAGGGTTAGCTGAAGCCATGTTCTTTCAGGATATACGTTTAAAAACGTATGAATACGCAAGTTATGTATCAGTTTGACTGTATTAAAGGATGCCCAAATCATTGACTCAGTATTCTTTCTGAGTGTGTCTATGAGGAGATTTTTCAGATGAAAGTGCTATTTAAAAGGACTCAGTAAAGAAGACTAACTTCTCACTGTAGGTTGCTGTCAGTATCATAAGACAATAGGATATTTATTATTCAGCATTAAGGAGAAATTAGTCACCAACCCATGAAAAGAAACCAAGGAACCTAAAATACATATTAGTGGGTAAAAGAAGCAAATTTGAGAAGGCTACACACTGAATAATTCCAAGTAATGATAATCTCGAAGAGGAAAAATCATGGAGACAGTAAAAAGTTCTTTGGTTGTCTGGACTTCTGGGGAAGGAGGGAAGAATAGACAGACCACGGAGCATTTTTTTAGGGCAGTGAAACTGCTCTGTAGGCTACCATGATGTGGAACATGTATCATATATATTTGTCTGTATCATGAAATATGAATTATTTGGTAAAATATGGAGTATCTGAGATATTGTATGTCAGTGTAGGCTCATTAGCTGCAACTAATGTCCCATTCTGGTGGGGAATTTTGATAACGAGGAAGGCTATGCATGTGTAATACTAGGGAAATGTCTGTATCTTCTACTCACATTTGCTGTGAAGCTAAATTTACTCTAAAATGAATGCCTTTTTATTTGAAATTGTTTTCTTTAATACAAAACATTTTGTAAACTATGTTGATATTTTATGCTTGAAAAAAAAAAGCATTTCTTAACTCATCTCAAAACAGTTAAATGCATGATTTCTTCCTCTTCAGGTTCTGTTTGTTTCTGATGCTCCCTGTATCTTCATCTGTATGGAACCTGGCAGCACTGGCCATCTACTGCCTTGGCTGCCAGGGCTGTGGTTTGTCTCTCCTTTCCCACAGCTAGTGTCTACTCTCTGCTATGGCTTTCACCTCCCAGATCCTGGCTTTCTTTGTTTTCCCTTCCCTAATATTTAGAGTGTTGCCTACTACATAACTGGGCAGAGTGGAGTGCTGTTAGGAAATGTGTCACCACTGTTAGTGCATGTGTCACCAGCTTCCTAAGTGGTGTTCCCTGTGACCACATGTCCCTGAGAGCTTTTCCTCTTGGTGATCTTCCAGCGTCTCACACTCATCACCTCTATGTTCAGAATTCAACTGATAGCAAACTCCCTATGAAATAAGGCCCACCATCACAGACTTACAGAGTTGTGATAAACAAAAACAGTGAATACACAAACATAAATAAAGAATGACAGCATATGCATAAGACTATCTGGTATACTAAAACACATTAAAATTTTTGTTAAGATTCTATATTAATTCTCTGAGACTGAGAGTGTTAACTCAGCTAGCAGAGTGCTTGCTAGTTTACACAAAGCTCAACACTCAGTACTGAATAAAACTGTGCATGGTGGCCTACGACTGTAATTCCACCCAAGAGATGGAAGCAGGAAGATCGGAGTTCAAAGAGTCACCTCAACTACTCAGTTCTGGGAAAGCCTGAGCTACATGAGACTCTAGCTCAAGGAAACAAAAGAAATATATAAACAAGTAATGTCTACTTTTTTAAAGAAGGGGAAGACAATCGTTAAAAGAAGCTGAAAATGAAAAATGGAGATAGGCCAAGAGATAGCTAGAAAAATCCTTGGTCCCTGCCTTTCCTGATATACACCTTTCTTGACCCTAAACGGGAACGAGGTCTTGTTGGCAGTTTGCAGTGGGATCAAAACCAGAACCTGTCTATATACATCTGTTTCTTACGAAGTAAAAAATTACTTGTACTACTTGTACATCCCTCATAAATGATAACACATAAGCTGTACACGTTATTTGGGGAAACGAGAAATCCAAAAAAAACTGTATTAAAATACACTTCTGTTACTGCTCGATGTGGCTACCGAGCTTCACCTAAATTTCTGTTTTTTGCTAAATAAATCGTGAACTTAATCTTTTCCTCTTTTTCGCTCTTTCTCTTTCTTTCTCTGCACAGAGGGTAAGGGTCCTTTTCCCATTAATCTGAAATGACATGTTTATATAATGAGAATGCCTGTTACTGGAAATGCCCCCTATCTATTTAATAAGATGCTGTGGTCTCCAGGATGCATCTTGACTTTTCACACTTGAACTTAATTATAGTGCCCCGGTTTGGATTGCACTTGCTCACCTCCTTTTCTGACTACCCTCTGCCTAGAGAAGAGGGACCCGAGTAGACACCTTAGCACTTCCATTCACGTAGCGTTAGTTTTATGTCTGTATTCTTCTGTCTAGTCCACCCCTAGACTGAGACACTCTGAGCCAGAAGTATTTTCATCTTTAGAGTCTAGGGTGTTTGTTAAAGGATACACGGATGTGTTACTGAGAAATGAAATCTGAAATCACGATAGAAGTGGTCCTAGAAACCAGACATTGAAAATGTGTTCGGGATACTTAGCATTCTCGATTTCCTTCACCATCTTTGTCCTCTGCACCGGCCCCCAACCCTATAGTTCATTAAATTATTTATAATTCTTAAAAGTTTCTTTGAGTTTTTTTTCAAGTTTTAAAAAAATGTAGGCTGGATTGTAGCTCAGTGATAGAGCCCTTGACTGCCATGCTGAAAACCCTGACACTAATCCTCTCACTCCCTCTTTACCCCTTGTGGACCGGTCAAATATCCAGTGTTCTGTCCCTTTCAAAATCAGGTATTTGTCAGAGAAGAAATGAATTCAAAACTCCTGTAACGCTAAAAGGTCTGGCCCTCTACGGTGGGGGTGGGTCTTGGGTGCCTGGTGTCACAGAGTGCGAGGCCAGCACCAGCAGAGGCAGCAAGCCGCCGCCAGGGTTCTAGGCTCGCCTCCCTAAAGTTCTTCGTCATACTGTGTACCACAGGCGTGCGACAGACATCGCCTCTGAAGCAAGCGACTTCCATCACAACTCCTACAGAGCCACAACCAGAACGGGAGCGTGCGTGCGGCACTTTAGAGCGGTCCGGGCTGGTGTCCGACGGTGGGGTACACGGTGCACACACCTCCGGCTGCTTCCGTCCACCAGGCCTCTTTCCTGGGACCGCCGGCTGGGGCAGATATGGCACCGAGCAGGGCACCGGCCCCCAGCAGACGGAGCTGAGGGAGCCGCGTCCCGACGTACGGGCTGAACGCAAGCGTTCGAAGTCACGCCTCCGGGCCTCCCCGCCTTCGGCGGCAGACACGCTTCGCGCTTCCTGCGGCTTCCCGTAGTCCCGCGGGGTCTCGCGAGACCGAGGCAGAAGGCCGCCGAGAGCGCTTCCGGGAGGTTACCGTGGCGGCCTGGCCCTGCGGGAGCCGGACCCTGGCGGGCTCGTCATGGACCGCGACTTGCTGCGGCAGTCGCTGGGCTGCCACGGCCCGGCGCTGCTGTCACTGCTGCGGAGCGAGCAGCAGGACAACCCGCACTTCCGGAGCCTGCTGGGCACGGCGGCCGAGCCCGCCCGCGGCGCGGCGCCGCCTCAGGGAGCGGGCAGGTACGGGGACCGGGGCCGGGCGGTGCGCGGGGCCGGCCGGTGCGCGGGAGTCGGGGTGTGTGGCCTGCCACTGGCTCCTGGCAGGAAGACCGGCCTGCCCCTTCTGAACCGCTGGCAAAGCTTTCAAAGCTTCCCCGCCCCCATTTCCAAGTGGCGAGCGTGGGAGATGGGGCTTAAAACTTCTTCCAGCGCTCAGTGGGTAAAGTCACTTGCCATCAAGCTTCGTGACCTGAGTTCGATTCCCACGACTCACGTGGTGGGAGATGATTTCCCCAGATTGTCCTGTCACAAACACAGCCCCAGTTGCACACAGTGGTACGTAGATGCCGCACATCTGCACTTAATAAACATATCGAAAGGCAAAATAATAAAAATAAATGAAATAAAAATCCCTTCAGAGACACAGCCTGGATGGAACCTGGGGAGGATTGGGTGGTGAACACCACTGGCACGAGTTTGGATGCACGAGAACTTTGCTCGTAACACAAATTTAATCACTCGTCTTTTAAGGAAAGAGAAGAGAGTTGACAACATTGAAATACAAAAATTCATCTCCAAAAAAGCAGACCTGCTTTTTGCACTGTCTTGGAAGTCAGATGCGCCTGCACCCTCCGAAGTGCACGACGACGGTGACAGTAAGTTGAGTCTGGAAAGCTAGAGAGCGGTGGTTTGGTTTTCAGCGGGATCGCAAGGGAGAGGAAGGTCGAAATTATTGTGGTTGTTTTAAAAACTCTTTTTTCAGATCATTATGCGGTCATGCCACCTTTAGAGCAATTCATGGAGATCCCAAGCATGGACCGGCGAGAGCTGTTTTTCCGAGATATTGAACGTGGTGATATAGTGATTGGAAGAATCAGCTCTATTCGGGAATTTGGTTTTTTCATGGTGTTGATCTGTTTAGGAAGTGGCATCATGAGAGACATCTCTCACTTAGAAATCACAGTAAGTTACTTGGTAGTAATCCCATGCAAAAATTCTGTGCTTAGTCAGTTCCTCTTAAATTTACCTGTTAGGATACTTTGGGGGAGTAAATATAAGCTGAAGAAAAATACAGTGGCTCTTCTTACTAAAAGCATTAGACAGTTGGGCATTGGTAGTGCATGCTTTTAACCCTGGTACTCAGGAGGCAGAGGTGGGCAGGTCTCTATTGAGTTCAAGGCCAGCCTGATCTCTGTAGTGAAATGCTGTCTCAAAAAAACAAATACTAGAGTATTACATTTCCTCCATTTTTGTTTTTTTAGGGTTTGGGGGACTCTGGTTGCAGGTCAGTTTCTTTTTTAAAATTATAAAGATCTACTAATTGATATGATGATGTCCATTGGTATTCTGGACATACATCTTCTGGTTAAACACAAGCTTAATAATTGGGCATTAGATGTTTGCATGTGAGTAATTTAGCAAAAACTTCCTATCATATATTCAGAATAAATATATAAAATAATTTTCCTCAATTTGGAATGTTTCCCTTTAAAGCAGTTGATTTTGCTGTCTTACCATCTGAAAAGGAAGAACTACAAAACTAGCAAATGAAAGTGCACGCCTTTACTCCCAGCACTCGGGAGACCGAGCCAGGCAGATCTCTCTGAATTCGAGGCCAGCCTGGTCTACAGAGTGAGATCCAGGACAGACACCAGAACTACACAGAGAAACCCTGTCTCGGGGGGGAAAAAAAAAAAGCTTTATTGTGTTTGGACACAAATTGTTTGTAACTACAAATCTTAAATTTAAGTAACTGACATGTCTGTTAACAGATGCATAAAGCCATCGAAAAGAATCAAACTATGCCATCTCTGGCAAAGTGGATGAGACTGAAAGACCCAATCTTTAGTGAAATAAGCCAAACAGAGAAAGACAAATGCCACATATTCATGTTATGTATAAAAGCCCAAAATTTTTGTTGATACAAAGAAAGTAGAATAGTGGTAAGAGGAGGCAGAAAGGGGATGAGGATAGACAGGAGGTAGATAACTGTTGTCAGAATGCAGTTGGATTAGAGGAAAGTGTTCTGTAGCACACTAGTGTGACTGAAGTTTATAACTAGAAAGTCTGAAGACTCTAAATACAAAGAAATGTTGTATTTCTATTACTAGGATAATAGGATATCTGTGTATTGAATGGCCACCCTATAAGTATTGTATAATTGTACCCTATTAATATGTATAATGCATTGATTAAAAAGAAAATAGTGTTAGACTTTAGTGTTATTAATGTTCATGTTAAGTATTACCCAGTCATAATGAATAGCTAAGATAAAAGGAGATACTGTTCTTGTCAAAGAGTGAAATGTGTGGTGTTTTCAAATACTTCTCATTGCAGGCTCTTTGTCCCTTAAGAGATGTGCCTTCTCACAGTAACCATGGAGATCCTTTATCATATTACCAAACTGGTGACATAATTCGAGGTGATCAGTTTCAACTTAGTAATTAAAATTTTCAAATTAATGTTGTAAGTATAATGAAGGTAATGTTTGAAAAGCTTATTTTTTTGTTTTCACTTTTTTATTGTTTGATCCTCTTTTTTTTAAAGCTGGAATCAAGGATATTGACAGATATCATGAAAAGCTTGCAGTATCTCTGTATAGCTCATCTCTTCCACCACACCTATCTGGCATTAAACTAGGTGTGATTACTTCTGAAGAGCTACCTTTGTACTACAGGTACTTATCGTTTATATACTCATAACAAAGTAGAACTATAATTTCTTTATTGTAAAGTGGGTTTTCATTTTCATAACCTTTAAATTACTTTAAGCTTGGTATACAAAAATGGTATTAGTTTTTAAACCTCATATATCATATAGTAATATCTTTAGTAGAAGCAGGTGTGCATTGTACTCATGTGTTTGTGTTTCTGATTTTTCCCCTTAAGGAGGAGTGTTGAACTAAATAGTAATTCCTTAGAGTCCTACGAAAACATCATGCAAAGTTCTCTGGGATTTGTTAATCCAGGAGTAGTTGAATTCCTTCTAGAGAAACTAGGAATAGATGAGTCTCATCCACCATCTTTAATGAGAGGCCTACAAAGGTAAAAGTAGATCTGCATTCTCTAAGTGGTGAGGGGAATGAATTAGCTCAGAAGCTGAATAGCTGAAGAATGTATTTGACCATAGCAACAGGAATATGTTGAAGGCCATAACTGCTCCTGGTCTGGGCTCTAAACAATGATAGGGATGTGCCATGTGACCAAAAAGAGACGGGTACAGAAACTTTGTGTATGTGCTTAAGAAAAATAGCTATTTAACAGTAATACTCATATCTGATAGTTAAAGGATTTTGCTGTATAAATGTAATACAAATTTCCTACTTGATATTCACCATTTCACTGTTGAGTATCTACCAGAGATAGAATGAACTATACTTTTATAAAGTATTTACATTTTTTGACTCTTACTTTCTTTCACAGCAAAAATTTCTCTGAAGATGATTTTGCTTTGGCTTTAAGAAAGAAGCAGTCAGCATCGTGGGCTTTGAAATGGTATGGAGGTTGTTTTGTCTAACAGTGGCAGTTACTCAGTATGAAAGTTCTGGCAATTGGTGCATTCCTTCATCCTCATAGAGACTAGAATGTGTTTACAGATGAATGAACACCTTTTTGACATTCCTTTTATAGGTAGTACATTGGTCTTAATATTGGAATCTTAACAGACTTTAGTTTTATTCAGAATTGTTTTCCAGAATTAGTGTCTTGATATCTGAGTTTTGTAAATGTTTGCTATGAAAATCTATAAAAGCAGGATGCTTTGTACTTATACAGAGAGTAATTTGAAAACTAAATTTTTGTCCAATTTAAAGGCATTTTCTTTTAATAATCATCCATAATAACCTTTTCTTTATTAGATACTTTGTGAAGTATTTGTGATGTTTTATAAATGTGTTTTCAGTGTGAAGATTGGGGTCGATTATTTTAAGGTTGGGCGACACGTGGATGCTATGAATGAATACAATAAAGCCCTGGAAATAGACAAACAAAATGTGGAAGCTCTGGTAGCTCGTGGAGCACTGTAAGTGAATTTTGGATTTTAAGGAGTATTTTTAAGGATGAAAAATGTTTAAGTAGGTCACGAGATTAAATTTCTCTAATTTTGTTTAATGTCTCTAGATATGCAACCAAAGGAAGTCTGAACAAAGCAATAGAAGATTTTGAGCTAGCATTAGAAAACTGCCCAACTCACAGGAATGCAAGAAAATACCTCTGCCAGACACTTGTCGAAAGGGGAGGGCAGTAAGTATGGGATTTCATTTCATAGTAAAAGTCTGATTAGCAACCAGCTCCTGTAATGCCCAGAGATTTATGTAAGGAAGTAGCTTCTTAACATGTGCAATTCAAAGTACTCTTTGTTTCAGTTTTGGGTGGCAGGTTCCTTTCTGTCCCTTTTTCCTGCCTTATTACTGTGGAGGGTTGGGGGGGGGTCGCAGATACTATAGTGCCTCAGATACTGTAGTGCCTCAGGGTTAATTGCTCTAAATGCATATTTTTGTTACAGAGAAAAGTACAAGAGAATAAGTGTTCTATTCCAGAGTATATACCAGGTTTTGCTCTAATGAAGGATTTAGTTTTTAAATCATTTTATTCTAATAGTATGTAATGTTGCAGATATGAATTGAGAGATTACTAGTGAATTGTGATTAAGATTCTGCTGTTATATTCAGCTTGTAGCTCTGCTCTGTCTGGTAAGCTCCACAAATTCAGATTAAATGGTGGAGTTACAAGTATTTGGAAGTGTTGCCACTCTAGTTGGTGGCCTGAACCTGGGAGGATAGAGCCTAAAAATGAGGCAGGCTAAAGTCTCATGCAATAGCCAACTTCATTCAGAGCATCAGACAATTTATACTCCGAAGTTACTCAGAGGGTTAAGCAGGGTCAGATGAGTTTATGCTGTGTACAGTCACAAGGACAACCCATGTGTGAAAACACTTTTCAGTAATGAAAGTAAGAAGCAATGTGAAATCCAAAGTAAACCCACTCCTACATACTATTTCTGGGAGGGGCATGAAAGCATATGCCAATAACAAATCCTTGTATGGAGTAACAGGTTACAAGACTCTTGTATTGTTTACTTGGAGCTTTCTCACAAGCTCTCAGAAATCTCACACAGCTTCATTCATGGACCATGTTCCAGCAGGCAATAGTCAGCTTTAATAACTAAAAGCTGTAAAATGTTATAACATCATTGTGCTGCTTTTCTTTTTGCAATACTGGGAATGGAATCCAGGGTATTTCAAACATGCCTGACAAGCACTCTGCCAGTGAACTACATCCCTAGCCATCTTTGCTATTATTGAAGAAAGATTGATATCTTCTATAGCATATGTCTTCTGCCTAGCCATTCTTGCTTGGATGAACATTCCATCCAAGTATTTGTAGGATGAGAATGGCCACAAATTCCAAATTAATGAGATTTCAGTTAGTGACTGGAGAAGCTTTTTCATTGTTACCAAGAAAAGAACTAGTATCACTGAAATGCAGCTGTCTTATTCCTGGAGTATTGGCATCTTTTAGCTGAGTGAGTGGCTACATTAACCAGTTATCCAAACCACAAGTATTAGTCATGATTTTCTTGTCCCTCAGGTCCTTACATCCAGTCTACTGACACAAAACTAACCCCATTTGTTTTTCAGTAATAATTTTTCCTTCAGTTCACTAGAAGTACTTTGTCCTTTCACTGACTTATATACAAACTCCCTTTTTCTATGTAGCTGGGAACTTGCTATTTAGACCAGATTAGCCTCAAACTCATAGTAACTTTCTGCTGCTTTGCCTCCCAAGTGCTGGGATAACAGATTGTATGTCGCCACACCCAGCCAAACTTTCTAATTTTGATTTTCCAGAGCATAGAGATTATATGATAATGATTGTAGGTTATAATGATGTCTACAACTCTGTGTGCGTTATTATTTCCAAAGAATTTTAATGGTTTCCAGTGCAGATTTTTCCATAGAAAGGAAAACTTCATAACTGCTTTTAAGAAGCCATCTTATGTAAGTTGTCTTTTTACTAAGTAAGCACATGAGTAGGTAATTAGAAAATAATTTACTAAACATAACTTTCCTCTGAGTTCTGTCATAAGCTTCTGATGACTTCTGTGTGTACTTGGCTAAATTTGTTTTTACAAAATGTTGAATCTTCCTAATAGGTTAGAAGAAGAAGAAAAGTTTTTAAATGCTGAAAGTTACTATAAGAAAGCTCTGGCTTTGGATGAGACTTTTAAAGACGCAGAGGATGCTTTGCAGAAACTTCATAAATATATGCAGGTGATTCTTTATTTCCTCTTTGAAATTTAATGGTATTTAAATTAATGCCAAAATGTCATTTTCTTTTAGGAAAAACTAGGTTACATAGATGAACTATTATGAAAATGAGTAGCTTTTCCTAATTAGGTTTGACATTGCATTGTAGTATTACTGCTTTTTTGTTTATACTCCAAAGTAAAAATAGCCCTGTTAGAGAATACCTATACCTAAACTCAGTGTGTGATTTTGAGTGTTCCCCTTTGTAGAGAGCTTACCTGGTGGTTATAAGATTATGAGTATTGCTGATGTAATTGGGCTAATTATACAAACCTTTGTAGACATTTTTTACCTGTCCTTTCCTGTAATACTGATGATGATGTTTTCTCATGCATTTTCTTCTGAATTGGACCATTGCTGCTGTGTCTGACATCTGGTGCTGCTCATCCCCATCCACAAACTGGAAAATGATTTCTTATGTAATCATGCATCCAACTGGGCTGTGCTATTTTTAAAATGGTTTGTATTTGAACATGGTGATTTTCCCCTCAATTCACCTCTGTGGAATGTCCTTATTTGAATATTGATTGTAAAATTTATGTCCTGCTTACATTTTTCAACTTTTAAAAATAATTTTTTATCTTACCTGCATTCTGGGTCATTGGTACTACTGCAATGGCTTCCCTGTTTTTCTTGGGATACCAACTGCAATATGGTCCTCAATACTGTTCTGGCCATTCAAATGATTAATGCCAAACGTGTGTCATTAATTTTTTTATTTGGAAAAAAATAACTTGTTTAATACTGGCTGTATGGTGATTTGATTATACTAAATTGGGCTTCTGGTTGGGGGGGTGGTCTTTTAAATACTGTTTATTGCTTATTCTGCTATTTTTATTTTTAACGTGTGGTTTTTTCCGATATCTGGGTTCTAAAAGAAATCTTTGGAATTAAGAGAAAAACAAGCTGAAAAGGAAGAAAAGCAGAAAACAAAGAAAATAGAAACAAGTGCAGAAAAGTTGCGTAAGCTCTTAAAAGAGGAGAAAAGGTAAACTATAATATTCAGTATTTTTTAAATTTAAAAGCAACTACTGAGTTGAAACCAAAGTGCCATGTGGAGGTAAAGTAAGTAAAAAAAGAAAAAGAAGTATCCCAAGTGATAATTCTTAGCAAGCATATGTTCCACATGTTTATCTGTCAAAGAAATTAAGCGAAGTAGAGTCTAAGCTTAGAATTCTTTTTAAAACTTAGGGTTAAAATAGAGAAGAAGTTATTTAACTGTTTCTGGGAGATGATAGGCTTTTAGAAGAACTGTGGTTCTTAGATACTGGTGGTTTGTTCTGTAGTCATTGTAAGTTGTGGAAAAATACTAGCATCTAGTGTTTAGAGAACATTTAAACATCCTGCAGTGCACAGGACAGTCTGCTCCTGCATTCAGGAAAGAGCTGTTTGGCCCTTAAAAAAAAAAAAAGGAGCTGGATTTGCTTATAGTGACACCTGTCTCCATAGACGTTCTCCAAAGTCATGCTTCATGGTAAAACTTGATGCAGTAATTGAGATTGTAATTATGTCTGAGTGACAGATTATAGAATATCTGCAAGTGATATAAAATAAGGTCAAGTCTTGAGGGCTATTTGACTGATTTTTTTGTACTTAACATGTCTGATGAGCTAACTACTCTTTTTTAAGGCTGAAGAAGAAAAGAAGAAAATCATCATCTTCCTCTTCAAGTGTTTCTTCTGCTGATGAATCCATTTCTTCTTCCTCATCTTCTTCCTCTTCTAGTCACAAACGGCATAAGAAAAGTAAGAGGAATCGTTCAGAGTCTTCTCGCAGTTCAAAGAGGCACTGGTCTAAGACATCTTCAAGTCACATAGATCAGAATAGGAAAGATGATTGCTACCCAGTTCCAACTAATACTTCAGCATCTTTCCTTAATCAAAAACAAGAAGTGGAGAAACTGCTGGAAAAGCAGGATAGGTTACAATGTCCAAACACACAGGTAAAAGAGAAAGAGAGATGCCTTCTCACATCTTCAGTTGAAGTGCCAGATGATTTGGGAGGTAGGTCTGAAGACGCAAGAGAGTCTTACAATAACTATAAAACCCAGGCAGGTAGTAGCAAAACCGAAAAGCCATATAAGTCAGAAAGATATTTCTCCAGTAGGAGAAATTCCTCAGATTCCTTCTGTAGAAATTCAGAGGACAAGATGAAAGCTTCTAGTTCTAGGAGATTTGAAAAGGACACAGAGGGAAGAAAAGATCACTCTAGGAGGTGGGAGCCAGGGTCTGTGAAGTACTCTACTTCACCAGCAAGTTCGGACTACTCTTGGAAGTCACTTGAAAAACACAAAAAATACACTTCTTCTGGATCACGTGACAGTAGACCTGAGCAGAGATACCAGTTCAGTACAAATCAGGGAGAGCGTGCATATGTAAAGACGAACAGCTGTGGGGAGGGTAACGAAACCAAGGCTCCAGAAGACACACTAAATAGCAAAGAGCAACCAGAAAGCAGAATTAAGAAAAACTTACCTCAAAATCTACTCAATATATTTAATCAGATAGCTGAATTTGAGAAAGAAAAAGGAAATAAGCCAAGAAAGTGATCTGCTGAGGAAATGTCCACTAAATTTTCAGAAGTCTGGGGATGCTTTAATCCTAAGAAACGTTCTGGGTCTAAAATTATTTGTAGCAGATGACAAGAAGTTTCTAGGTTTTGTTTCAGTTATCCCCTTCATCATAGTGCTGCAGGTATGTGCAGATAGAGCTCTTACTCTGGCAACTTAAACTTTTCACCTCAAGATATTTCCTGAGCACTTTGTTTCTTCATTGTATTATGGTTTGTGAGAACCCTAGGCCTATCACATCTCACTGTTGGAGAGAAATACGTTTACGCTAAACAGTTGGATGTTTTATCAAAAAATACTTATTCTCTTTTGTTAAAAGGTCATTAGCTTTTGGGGGGAAATATTATATGGTTGAATGTTTCTTAGGTACTATTTTAAGTCATTTGTTTTAGGCATTAAATTTTTTGCACCGTTTCATTTTTAAGTGATAAATTATGACTTGGTTTACCTCTTAACGCCTGATGTAAATGGTTTGTGAACATTGTTTTCTTCCCAGCTTAACAAAATACCTTAAGAATAATAAGACCATGGAAGTTGGTTAATCAGAGCCTGTTTTACTTATTTCTCCATTATTATTTGTACTTAATGGTTATGGTCGTAAGAAAATTTTTAACTTTAAATATTGACAAAACCCTTAGGGAATTCTAGACAAGACTAGATGAGAATAGAAAATAATTTTTAGCAAAAATAGCAGCAGAGAAGCACCCTGTAAATCTGGATTTTTCTGTCTTAATATTGCAAATGCTTGGGAAGTCAGTAGGCATGTTTCTAAATAGGGGAGGACTGGCTTGCAGTTCTTCTCTATTCCTCTTTATTGAAGCCTTTCTCTGAATCCTAGTGAATGATAGAATAAATTTCAAGCCTCTGAGATAGCTCAGTATGTAGAAGTACCATCCCAGCTGATGGCCTGAGTTCAATCCCAAGACCCCAAGGCACAGGGATAGAACTGACTCTCAAAGCTTGTCCTAAGACAGCCACATACAAACACCATAGCTACACAAACAGCTAATGAAGGAATCATCTTGGACTTCCAAAGAACGTGTCTGAATTACTAAAAATTGAATAGTAGACTCTTGGAGACATTAGTAGGTACTGTAGCTGTTGCACTTAAAGATGCTCTTTTAGGATTCTAGAAAGTGTAAATGGCAATGAGCTTTTAATCTCTTGTTGGTCATTAAACATAATCCACCTGCAGACATACATGAGGGGAATAGGGAGTGGCAGAAAAAGACTCATTGCATGTTTGTTTATAACAGTAAGACTGTTTGTTTAAAACAGTAAGTTTTAGTAATGATATGTACTATTTGTTCCAAATTATAGTGATAGAAAACTACTGTAAAAACAGTACAGGAGGAAAAGAAACCTTAATTAAGAACAGTAAATAATGGCGGCAGAAATTAGATAATCACTTCAGTATTAGTTTTTGTACCAAGGAACTCAATATATTATTATATTATTACCACATATGGAGATTGGAGGACAACTTGAGGGAATCAATTCTCTTCTACCTTACGGATCCCAAGGATCAAACTTGGATCATTGGGCTTGACAGCAAGTACCTCTGTCCACTGAGCCATTTTGCCAGGCCAGCACCAAGGAACTCTTAAGAGTGCTCTATGTATTATTAGTTCCAGTCTTAGTTCTACATAGTGGGGGTTTGTTAAAGAGTAGAAACCACCTCTCTGCACACTGCTTGATCATTGAGAATCCCTTATATACCTAATCTTAACCATATCATCTTACTTTACCCTTAGGAAAGTGCCTGTGGGGTAGGCTACCAGAATTTGGAAATTACAGCCTTCTCTAATAGGATTACATCTTTCCTAGTAGGAAAGGACATGCTAATTTAAGCAGTCTACACTAATCTAAGCATCTAGTTCCTTGGGATATTTAAGGAGTCGTCACAGGAAAAAATATTGGAGGTTTTAATTGATCCTCAGTGATGTCTTCAGTTGTTTCTTTCACATTAATATGTCCATAGTTTGTATGTACCCTGGCTAGCTTTGTCTTGGTTTCCATGAGTAGAACTGTGACTTCTGGATGTTAAGATAACTCCAGATCTGCAAACAGAGGGGTTGGGCCTTTGCCTTGGCATTTAGCGTTATTACATACAGTTAGTGTAGTGATTAAATGTCAACTTGGATGCTGGCCATTCCAGACTAAGGTCTAGTAGTGACTCCATAGGTAGAAATTAACTACTTATAGTACTATTACTATGCTTCAAGGCCAGTATGTTTTGCTTATATGTTACTTCAATAAGTCTGTAATACAGTTAATCATCCCTGTGTTACAAGAAGAAAAAGCATAGGAAAGTAAGCCTCCTAATAAGAAACAAAACCCCCGCCTTCATAGAACACAAAGTTTAATGTTTAAGTTCCAATTAACTTACAAACTAATAAGTGACTGAGAATCACAACATTAATAAACAAAATGATAGGATTAATCAGTTTTAGATCCTAAACATCATGCATTTTGGCAGCGTTTCAACTAAAAAGTGCCCACAGTTTTCTTTGCCATTTTAGTTTTTAGATTTAACTATGCCTTTCTATTTCTGAATTAAAAAAGGATTATGAGTAGAAACAGATCTACTACCACTACTGCTTTCAGAAATAGCTGAATAGTGGTTCTAAGACAATCACTGTTGTAAGGTTTAAAGGAGAAATTCCTTTATATACCTGAATGCTAATATATTTAAAATCTAGCTTTATAGTAGTATTTCACACTCTAGTCCAAAAAGTTCAAAGTGCTGGATATAAAGTATTAGCTGGAAAAACTAATTTTAAATATAGTATGCAATATCTACCTCCATTGTAAATTTAATATGTTCAATTTTTTCAAGGTCAGAGTACAGAAAGTCTTAGCAACTTAAGTTGTACTTTATGTATGCATATATAGAGGTAAATGTATATGTGCATGCACGCACATATATATACACATACAGTGTTTTTCTTACCAAGGGAGGGGTACTGATGCTATCTTTTTGTTACAAATTATAACCAAAAATAAGGCCTTTAACAGGTGTATGTCACCCTCGGAAAAAAATTGAAGGAATATGGTTGTTGTTTCCTTTTTGTTTTTAATTTTAAAAAGTCATTTTGTGCTCTGGAGTAAATGAAAATTTCCTTATTAAGACATGCAGTGAACCTTTAGAAGTGTATTCCTAAGAGAACCTTCTTTTCCAATCTAAGTGACTGCATAAGACATTTAACACTACAGACATCAGTGTGCTCTCCCCCACCCCACACCCCCCCCATACCCCCACCCCCCACACATTATCACACATAACCTAGTTACGGTTCTGCATTTCCTTCTCTATGAATAAAACACTAGGGGAAAACAAAACCAACTGCCTTTGTTCTTTTCTCAACAGCTGTTTTAGCCACTATGCAGAACTTTGCTCTGTGGTACTTCCAATACTATTTTAGTAGGACTGTATGTATCATTAGTAAATGGAACCCCAGAAAAAGGGAGACTTAACCATTAATGAGATTTTTCATTTGTGTTCAAAATTTGCACAAGAGATTTTAAAGAATGCTTATTTGCTGGGCTTTTTTTTAGGAGTACTCGAATTACTGCCATTACTAGGTGACCTAGAACCATTGCTTCCTGTCGGAGACCCAGGGAAGTTGAGCTGTAATACTTTAGCTGAAGCAGGAGAAGCGGGAGAACCTGGGCTCTCAGGCGACCTAGAACAAGAATGGATTTACTATAAACATAATGCAAAATGTGCTTAAAATAGACCTTATTGGCAAAAAAAAAAAAATCATAATTCCATAAGTAAAGAACAATAAAGTATAAAAAGAAGAAATGAACATAGTTTAAGTAAGTAGTTCAATAATTGTTTCTGTGAGCAAATTATTTTCAACTGTAATCAGTTTCTTAGAATTGGAAGCAATAGTTTGTAAAATGGCAAAAAAGGAGGAGCAAGTGCTTGAAAAGTCATCAAATGTTAGTCTTAAGTCATTTGGGCTGAAGAGGAAAGTGAGGTGTGTTGGCAGGAAAAATGGTGAGAGCGTTTGGAAAGTAGCCATTCAGTTCTAAAATAATTTTATAAAAAGTACAAGAAATTGAATATGTAATAGTAAGTATATTGAGTGGCTTAAAATATTTATGTAGAAGCAGGCTTTTTAAACTTAAAGCACTGTCTCGGGGGATCCCCTTTTTATTAATATTTTCTGAGAGTTTCACAGACTAATAAAAACTAGTAAATAGCTGTCAGCTGTAGAAATCTTAAAATCAGCGTCATCATTAATAAATCTGTCAACAAAGACTTCGTGGCCATGACTTATCCCTACTGATAGGTTTCTGGGTTGCATTAAGCTAAGTAAGACACCATAAATAGAAGCTGGTTACATAGAATTTCAAAGAAGCAGCTGTAATTACAAACCTCTGTACATCTGACTTGCCCTTTTACAGTTAAAAAATTTAAATTTTCCCAGAGTTGGAGTTCACCCAAAATGTTAGCTGTATCACCTCAGTTTTCACCCAATTCGTACCCCTAAAATAGCATACTAGTTAGAATGCATGTGGCTGCAGGGGTCTTGCTATATACTGTGTTTGCATAGTAAGGCTGCTGAAGGTGAGGAGAGTGGGTAGCATGCTGGCCAGCAGCAGCTGTGAGAGTTGAGGCCTGCTTTCTAACCTTGCCCTTACCTGAGTGATAACTGTGAAGACTGTGAAGAAGATCTGGAGCTCGGGCCTTTCGCTGTAGGTAGTTCTAACCCATTCTGGAAGAATATTTGAATCATTAGTACTGCCACATTTTAGAAGAAAACTAATTAGATACACAGACATACTATATTATACTCTGTTACCTGCTCAAAATATGTTTGAAGAATGATGTGCATTTCAGCATTTTCCATGACATTCACTAACATTTGGTCAATGTCCCTGTGAAACTGTTTAATCTCACGGAGTTGAATGTCTTGTTCTTCCAGTGTTTCTTCATTTGTTTCTTTCAAAATACGGATTTCTCTCCTGAGTCTGGCACACTGTTAATAACAACAGTCAGATATTACATAAACCTCCTTTCCACCAAGTTCAGGAAATGGGGTTTGAGTGCATTTGGTCCATGACAGTGAATGCTAGAAATTGTCAGCACCTGCTTAGTCACGCGCTCCATTTTCGGCTGCTGCTCCTCAGTCTCTTTGCGGAGTTGAAGTGAGTAAGTTTGTTTCTCTGATAATTTCTCTTTCACATTGTTTGTTAAGTGTTCTATAACTTCAAAAGTATTTTCCATGCTCTGTAGAAAATAAAATAGTAACATATTTATGGTCAGAATAAAAAAATGACTTACTTGCCAATTGCCAGCTGTTCCCTCAATTTTAATTATTTTGTTTGCTTATATATGTACTATGTTTACTGTATTAGTGTATAAGAAGTAGAATGATGCTGTGAGTTAGTTTTGAATGTAATTCCACGAACTTTTTCTAGCATTGGAAAAACTAAAGTTACTTGAAATTACCCAGTTTTTAAAGATTCACAGTTTGTGTCATCTGTTCCCTAAGTTAGAGCCTACATAACAAAGCATGTTCTTGTCTTTCCGGGGTTTGCTCTAGTGTCTACTTACCCTAGATCTTCTGTTTTAAACCTTGTGTTTACAATCTTAATGTGCTCCTTAAGGAATTCAGTGAGGTCACTGAGTAATGGTTGGTGGAGAAATCTTAACTGTCCAGCTGTGGTTGATAACTAATAAAGTTATTGGCGCCCAGCAATAGGATTTTAACTGACTGACTCCATGTTTCCTTCACTTGTTTTCCTTTATATGAGGCTTATGTCTTTTGTGGTTTGTTTTCCTAAAGAGGCTCTTTGTAGAAGAGTTAAGTAGTAATAATGGTAGTTGACCTTTAGGGCTAATTACTAAAAAACCTGTAAAATTCACCTGGATATCTTCTTGAATTTCTCTGATTTGCCTTTGTTTGTATCTGTATTTCTCTTCCACGGCCCTTTTTTGTTCTTCTAATTGAATTTTTAATCCATACTCATCGCCTACAAGAGAATTTTAATTTCCAGTGTAATATATAGAAAGCCACTATATATATATATAGTAACAAACCACTACCTTTTTTTGTTATGAAAGTTAAATGTCTTAGATCCATATGAAAAACAGCATAGATATGTAGTAGACATTTCTTATTTAGTCAGCATATAACAGCAATATCTATTTTTCAGATTCAAAACGAATTCCTAAAGAAGAGATATGCCATATACCAATAAAACTAATGATGTAAATCACCTCATACTGATTCAAGGAGGTGAACAATTGGGGTTTTTTGTTTTGTTTTTTAGGCTCAATCATGGCACATTTTATTCTCCATGAATTATAATATTCCTCCTCTACATTCATTTAACTGTAGTCTCATCACGTGTTGTAATGGCTGCTACCTACTTGATGGAGTCACTTTTTTGAAAGATTGCTTATAATTGTTGTTGCAGCTGTTCAGTACTTGCAAGGTGTTCTGCAGAGCATAGATTTCTTTTTCAGCTTTGTTGATCTTAGCATCCAAGCTGTCACCTTCCCTTTGAAGTTCTTCCTTTTCTTGAGCAGCCTATAAAGTACAGAATAATGCTGATGTTATTTATCACAGGATCTGGCATTGAAGCAGAGAACAGTTAACTCACAGCAATCTCTACTTACCTTAGGGCCTGCATGTACTTACTAGGCATTTACTTCTTGCACTCAGTTTCAAACACAAGACCTAATCCTTAGTCATCAAAATACAGCATATATATATGGTACAAAACCATGGTGGAAATGTAGCCAGTGCTTACATAAAACACCAGGAGGAAGGGTCGGGGATGAGAGGAGTAGCTAAGCAGGAAGATAAATGGGGTGACTCAAAGAAGGTCTTGAAACTATAAATCAGAAGGATATTTTGGTCTGAGAAAGGTTTGGGAACTGGATTCTTAACTTGATTCAGATAAGGGTAAAAGGTGACCAGAGTTATACCCAGAAACACAATGTGGGTATATTTCCTAATATATTTTATTATAATTTAAAAGAAAGCTTTGGAGCCTGAGAGATGGCTCAGCAGTTAAGAGTACTTGATGCTCTTCCAGAGAATCCAAGTCTGATTCCCAGTACCTATATCAGGCAGTTCACAGCCACCTATAACTCCAGTTCAAATAGATCTGACGTCTCTGGCCTCGGGTACTTGCACTCACATGTAGACACACATATACCTACACATAAAGAAAAACTTTTTTTTTTTTATGTTGAAGATAACTGTACAAATGATGGTAATGTTTGTAATAAATGTAGCTAGGAAACATGAAGTCCTGTAAATTGCTTTAAAAATCCAAATTTCCTACATGATGCACTTTTACAAAGGTAACTTCTGTGATGGGCTCCTTCAAAATTCTCTACAATTCCAAAGAACTTTGAGGTTGACAAAATAGCATCAGTATATATTAAAGGCTGCTTGCTGTAAAGCCCCCTTTTTTAATCAGAATCGTATTCAATCACTAGATATTTTAAACCAAGTCGATGGGAAAGCTGTTTTCATTCTTAACATTTTTTCATTATTAATTATTTATGTGTATGTGTGTATGTCTGCATATGCATGTGTGCCTGACATTAGGAATGTCCCTGGAGCTGGAGTTACAAGTAGTTGTAAGCTGCCTGATGAGGGAATTAAACTCTGGTCCTCTGCAAGAATACATGGTCTTCACCACTGAGTTATTTCTCCAGCCCCCATTCTGTACATTTGGACTGGCATTTTTATTATGTTTCAAAACATGAGTTACACATACTTTTGTAACAAATATTACTTGTCAGCTGTCACTATGGCAAAATACTTGGCATAAAGAAGTAAACGTGTATTTTTGCTCAGTCCCAAGGCTTTGTCCCTTCATTTGGTCCTGTTACTGGACTGCAGTAAAGCAGAACAGGGTGTCTGTGGTTAAGCCCTAGCTGCTCACTTCATACTAGCCAGGAAGCAAAGGAGCAAGATAAACCTAAACTAGGAATGCCTCCAGTGGCCTACTTCCTCTAGCTAGCCCTACCACCTCCCAGTAATTCCACTAAATTAAATATCAATGGATTAATCCACTGATGAGGTTAGTATCCTCAGAACCTAGTTATTTCCCCAAAATCTATCAAATTAGTTTGATTTGTTCATCCTTTATAAATTCCTGACTTAATTCTAGGTGTGCCTTTAAATCCTAAAATAGTTGTTCCCTCTGTTGGTAAATCATATTTTGTATGTATATATAAAATGTACATTTATTTGGGGTTGGAAAGTTTGTATTTTGAAATATAATATCACAGCTTTTTAAAATAGCTTTATTGGACAGTATCACTCCAATTTGGTCAGAACAAGACTGTTAGCTTATCAAGACTGAGCATCTTGGGAATGAAATACGAAGAGTGATAGCTCTTTGGTATGTTTTCCAGTTTTGCTTTTAAGCAGAAACAGACATTAAAGTTGAAATATGAAAAACAACCTGGTATGCCCCATACATAGGCCAAAGGCTACTGCAGGACCAACACCAGGAGCTACTGTGGCCAATGTGCTGAGGTCCCAACACCTAGTAACTTAGTGTGACTTCATTCAGGAGAAGTCAGGCCTTTGCAGATGGCAAGATGAGGTCACTAGGCAAAATGAGGTGACTATGGTGGGCCTCAATCCAACAGAACTGACAACCTTGAAGACATGACACTGCTTTTCTCTATTTCTGGCCATGAATAATTTCTGATAAAAGCTAGACTAAGTTTAGTTACAGAGAAAATACATTGTATATCTGAGATATGAAGTGTGAGTATATGTATATGTGTGTATTTCATATAATCATAAATGTACATCAGGTAAATGTTACCTTTATTACATAATAGGCCTGTGTTTTCTCCTCTTCTCCTTCAGGAGGCAGCATCACAACAGTAAGAATTTCGTATCTGTTCTTAAGCTTATCAATTTTACTTAACCGCTCATGAAACTCAGCACTAATATGAAAAGAAAGAAATTAAAATTAGTGTTTTTACTGAAAAGCTTTGGCCTTGTATTGTTACTGTGCTGTACTCAAGCAGGTTAAGTGCTCCCCTGTTTTAATAATTCTGTGTGAAGTTGACTTGTCATAGCTCCATGGATGCTAGCAGAAGACATGAGATGTGTAACAGAGATAAAGGGTGTTATCATTCATAACATAGGAGCAGATAGGAGCTTTCTGTCTCCATGGCTTGCTCCCACATCTCATGAAGGCAAGAAGGGGCCCAGGTAGATACTACACAAACAGGTTTGTGTTACAGTTCAGGAATCCCAAATATTTTCAAGTGGGAAATAAACACATCTAATTTTTGCTCTGGAGGAAAATATGACCTCTTAATTTGCTATTCAAACAGTAGAACATGGGTTAGTACCTCTCTTTACAAGGCATTAAAATAAAATAATTCATGGACTATTTTCCAACATTTGGTATCAGATTTGTAAATGTTAGTTACTTTTTCCTTTTGTTTCAGTAAACTTACCTTATGAGCTGTGTTCAGGAGTTACACTAATAATGCTAACATCTGTATGGCAGGGTGTAGATTGACTCCCTGCAACGACCTAAGGTATTCATTCTTGTGTGATCATAACTTTCTCATCAGCTAAAGATGGCAGACTGAGCAGAAGTTCACCTTTCCAGCTTTCTAAACAAGAAAAGAAGCTGGGTATGGTGGCAAACGCCTTCCGTGCTAATGCAGGACTGTGAGGACAAGGCCAGCCTGAGCTTATGTGTCAATATCCAATCTCAAAAATAAACAAATAATAAAATATAATTTTTTTAAAGAAAAGAAACACCAAAGACAAAAAAATCACTTGGGAAAAAAATCTTTTCATGAAAAAATGGAAGGCGAGATGGAGCAACAAAAATATACTCCTGGAGTATTACGGCAGCAGCAAGAGCTGCTTCTGCAAAGAAAATACAATTTATAAAAACTAAATCATATAGAAACAATAAGTACATTGAATCAATGTTTGAACATTCCCCATTAAAATATTCAGGCCCCCAATGGCTTCACCAGTGAGGTCTTGAAAATTCTATAAAGAGAAAAACTTCATTTGCATACTTAATAACCAGAATAGAGAAAGGTAAGGAACACACAAATCATTTTATCAAGAAATACACACTGCAAAAACCTGGTAACAGGAGCAAAGAGAACCAAGGGTCATTTGCATACAGGTTAAAAATGCATAAAATACTATCAAAATCCTATGTGTACAAAAGGTAAATTTACTTCCAGGAATATAAGGTTGGCTTAACTTCAATAAACTGATCATTGTAATTAACAGATCAAAGGAAATATGTCAATAAATGCAGACAAGTATTTAAAAGTTAATGTGTATTTCCAGTTAAATAAAATTGAAGCAAGATTTGAGCAAAAAGTAAAAATAGATTAGCTCTTTGAACATGGTGAAGGGTAAAACAGGACTGGGGCGTGTAGGTCAGCTTGTTTCAATTCCCAGCACCACAAAAATAAATAGATTTATTAGATTACAGAAGCCCTTGAATTATAAGGAAACCCTCCTTTGAGATCTGGCAAAAGACAAAGGTACCTGTAATTACCATTATTTAGTATTGAGCTAGCAAGTACAGTAAAGAAAAAAGCTTTAAAGGCTGGAAAGAAGCAAAACAATTACTCAAAAATGATATGAATGGAATGCCCAGAAAATGTGTGTGTGGTTAAAATTACAACTTTAGTAAGAATATTGAATACTTAGTACATAGAAATTAACTATATAATATTTGTATATGCCAGTAACCAATCAAAAATGGCATGCTTTAAAAGGAGGTAATAAAAAAATAGCCAGCAATAATCATGTAAATGATAGTAAAATGTTCTACATGAAAATTGCTTCAGTAAGCTTAATATTAGAGCTAGATATGGGGAATGTTTTACTGGACCATATTAGAAATTTGAGAAATACAAAACTCAATTCCAAGGGTTGGGATAGTTTAATTGGCAAAGTGCTTGTCTTGCAAGCCTAAGGACCCAAGCTTGACTCCAGAACCCATGTAAAAGTATCAAGTACAGTGGCAGGAACCAGTGACCCCAGAATCTGAAGATGGTGACTGGAGCTCACTGGACAGTCAGACCAGCTTAATTGGTGAGCTCTAGGCCAGTGAAAGACCCTGTCTGATAGGATATTCCTGGAGATGACACCTGAGTGTCCTGTGGCCTCCACATGTAGGAACATACACATGCACCTGCGTATACATATACATGAATACACATGCATTAAAAAACAAGTCCGCCGGGCGGTGGTGGCACACGCCTTTAATCCCAGCACTTGGGAGGCAGAGCCAGGCAGATCTCTGTGAGTTCGAGGCCAGCCTAGGCTACCAAGTGAGTTCCAGGGAAGGCACAAAGCTACACAGAGAAACCCTGTCTCAAAACACCAAAAAGAAAAAAAAGAAAGTCCAAATAGATTACTTATCTTAGTAGGGATATGTTTCAAGGGTACAGAATTAGCAGAATTAGCCTAAAGGAAGCAACCTAGACCTCTGGCTCAGTGTATCCTTTGTCTTCTATTGAAGTCAAAAGCCTTTCAGATGAGTCAGAGAAAGGTGGACATAAGGGTGTTGTCAGGGAACAGGTGGCTCTCCTGACACCACCCTGACATTGTTTTACAAAGTTCTTTAACAGGGAGAAGAAAAAAAAAAAAAAAAAAAAAAACCTGATACTTACCTCACAGTTTGCCGCTGCTGGTCAACATATCTGATCTGTGAGGCAAGCATCGCTTTGTGCACCTTAATTTCTTCAGCTCTTTCTTCCATTGCTGCGCACAGCTGCTGTTTCCTTTTCTCCAGGGAAAGTACTTCCTCTGCTTTGCTGTAAAGCATTTCTCGGGTGCGTTTAACCTCAAGCTTTAAAAGATTGTCCTCGATCATCAAATCCTACCAACAACAAAGTTTTCATTTATTGAAATAATTGTTTCTATACCAAAACCAAGGTATCTTTACTTTATTGTGGTAAAAGTCAAACTTGAAAACATGTCTCCCAGTTAGACCACGGACTAAGACATTAGCCAGGGAAGAAGGCAGGGTGGAGAGCTATGGCTGCTCCAAATCATTTTTATTCAAATCTAAGTTCAAGCTTTACTAGAATACACTGTTATTCTTACAATCGAAATGTAATGCCCAGGAAACATATAGTCCTACAAACAAACACTTTATGCTCCAAAATAGCTATCACAAAATAATGTAGAAATACATCTGTAGTTTAAAATCATTCTGTCATGTGTAGAGTATTAATTAAAATCAACAAATTGATTGACTTTACAATGAAACCACAGAGCAAACAGCCTGGAGTGTAAAGTGGGCTGCTTCTCAAGCACAGCTTTTAGTTTGCAAGAATGAGATCACTACATCTCACATGCCCAGAAAGATACTCCTGATGAATGAGAAGCGCCAACGCAACAGATGAAATCAGTGCAACCCAGTAGAAAGAGCAAACATTTGTCTGACTTAGCAGAAGCTTCTAAACATAAACATTAGAGTAAAAACCCTTGAAACAATGTTAATGATTCATGTCAAAAACACTCGAAATTTAAAGGCAAATGGAGGAAGTATTGGCAATATTAAAGTTATTTTTACATAACAATTTACAACAAAACATAAATCCCTTAATGGAAGAAAGTGAACCATCAAACTAAAATTATGGAACATGATATAATTTTAGATATGTTTTAAACGTTAAATAAATGGCATTAAAGTGTTACCAAATAAAAAGTACAAACTAAAACACTGAGATTCCATATTTGTCCCATCAAGTTGGAAACATGATCCAGCCACAGTGCTGATAAAATAAATAGAATGTTACACATGGCTGGTGGAAGATTATTAATGGAACCATCTAGAGGACAATTTGGCTTTAAAATAGCTTAAAGTTTCTAACATGCTCATTGTTAGCTTAATTACACAGTAGCAACTCTACAACACACTGGACCACAGCACTTAACATATATTATCAGAAACAGCCCCAGATCACAAGATAGATTATGCTAAGCTCATAAACTGTCCCCGTAGGAAATGCTGGAGAATTACATCTTGAAGAGTTGATGTTGTAGGAAACGTGTAATATATCAAACATTTGTGAGTAAAACATAATAGAGGCAATTTTCTAAAAATAGGAAATAATACACATTAACATTTAATTTTGGATATAGTGTTTATTATGGATAATTTTCTCAATTCCTTGTTTTACCTTTCCTGTGATCCCTGTGGAAGCATGTGACTTATCCTCAATTTCTTCCTTGTTTTACCTTTCCTGTGATCCCTGTGGAAGCATGTGACTTACCCTTAATTCCTTCCTTGTTTTACCTTTCCTGTGATCCCTGTGGAAGCGCGTGACTTATCTACTACATATGCAGATTCAGCTCACCTGTTTTGCAGCTCTAGCCTTGTTCAGTTCCTTCTCTGATCTGTCAACGAAAAGGTGCAGTTCACTTATTTTATTCATGAGAGACTGTTTCTCGTCATTATTTTTGCCGTTTGACTTCTTAATGAAATAGAGATCATTCTGTAAAAGGGGAAGGAATATATGTTTAAAACAATGGAATGAATTGCAGACAATAATAAATATGCCTTGCATTAAGTCATGTTTCATCACAACAGCTAAGAATTTCAACCTCTCCTCGTGTTATTTATATTCACATGTATTCACACAGAAATGTTATTTTTATCATTTGGGATGTTTCAGCATTAGCCTGAGAGCAATAACTCCAAGAAGTATTGTGTACAGTTCCAATTCAACCTGGTTTTCAAGGTGCTCACGACCCACGAGGAGAAAGGACCCTGCTAATAGCTCATTACAGGGCACCAAGTGCTGGGTGGAAAAAAAAAAAAAACCACACACACACACACAAAAAAAAAAAAAAAAAAAAAAAAAAAAACAAAACACTGCAGGTCTGGAGAGCGAAGGACCCTTGGTTAACAGCATGGCTCTGGGTTCAGGTGGCCCATACACACAGTGGCACGCATGCCCGCACACATATATCATAAATAAAACAACACAATAAAATAGACAAAATCGTTAACATCATTTCAACCTGAGGTTGGTTTCCCCTTCTCGAAGGTAAGAGCTCAAGTACTGTGGGACTTTTCTCACAGAATCTCTCAGCTTGACCACTGCAGAGAAGAGCATATCCTCCGTGGTTTAGCCAGCATTAACTTGCAATTTCCTTACATTTCTGTGAGTTTTTGTGTGAAACAGAATGGGTATGTGCACCAGCCAGCTTTATAGTGACGAGCAGCTGGGGTGGTTAAGAACCCGAAGACCATTGGGGGCTCCCCACACAGCGCAGCTAAAAAAGCCCACTCCCATCTTTACACTCATGTCCTCGTGTTCTACTGTAAATGGTCAAAACAGCACCGCATGTGGAGTGTACTCAGCATGAATTGCTTCTGTTTTTCCTTTGTTAGCTAATTAGAAAACTATGCTCAAGAATGTTAAAATAGCAGTAGCCATGTAACCTTGACATTAAAACTTGTGCCTGATCCCAAAGCCGGTGATATTTTCCAGCAAACCAAGGTACCACTTGAAAACTAGGTCATCAAGCTACAAACTATGAACTCCAATGAAAAAGCTTCATTGTAAAATTAAATGTCTTGCCTTCAACAATTCTACTTTTGACCACTGGAGGCCACTCATCACCAGTCTTTCCAACTTAGTGCTCACCAGCTAAGGTTGCATCCCCCTCCCTTGCCCTTTCCCACAATTTAAACTTCAACAGAGGTTCACAACAGGCATAATCAAATCCCTAAAGATGAAATGTTCTCCCTTCTAGCTGTAGTTGTTCCAAACATTATAACTGCATAGTTGCATGAGAACAAATTAGTTATGAAAAAAAAAAAAAAAAAGAAAAGAAAAGAAAAGAAAAGCTTCCTGGTAGCACTTTTTACTGTGGCAAAAAATGGAGTTTGCCAATATCCTAAACAGTGTACTCTGTAAGGATGCTTTGAAGTCAAATGGGTCCGAGTTTAAATCCTTCCTCTCCATGCACTCACTGTGTAACCCTGAACAAGTGTCTTTGCCTAGAATGGCAACCATCTTCTTTACAAGGCATTTATAAGAGTTAAGCAAAACAATGTGGTAGAGACATGTAATGCAACATTATATAAAGTAAAAGCTCAAGTGAGGGGCATGACATTCTGAAAGTGTAGAAATATAAGCATTTGCTATATGTGTGGGTAGCTAGGCAATCACTCTGACCACAACAGGAATGTATTGAACACTCAGCAGGATACAGAACATGTTAAAAAAAAAAAAAAAAAAAAAAAAGTTACATGGAGCTTCTTGATCTGAGATTCCAAAAGGGAAAGTGTGGATTTTTTCTCATCCAGTGTCTTCTTAAGTTCAACGATTTTTGCTTCAAGGGCTTGTTTCTCCTCTGAATTAATTTCTCCCTTTAATCGTGACATTCTGCGTTCTACTTGCTGAATGTAAAAATCCTGTTAATCATTTTTAAAAAAAGAAGTTAGTGAGTGTATACAAACAAGAGCGTCTATGTGTAAATGTAGAAGCAGCACATGCACTCTTAACTTTGGTCTGGGCACCATTAGTTATTAAAGTCAACTTGGTCCTTCAGAAAATTAGGATAAAATCCTTTCCAGACTAAAGGGAGCAACAACACTGCTCAACGGTGAGGGTGCAGGACAGCAACACAAGCATCATCAGGAAGCAACTGCAGTGCCTCGGGGAGCTTAGGAAATCGCAGGATCTGTATCCATGAGGATTCCTAAGGGATGGTTTTCAAAGGCTTTAAAAAAAAAAAAACTGTCACAGTAACCATGGAAAGCTCAATGTATAGTGAATTTTTTAAATTTTATTTTAGCATCTATGACATTATGATATTGCAAAACTAGTAATATTTTCAGATTAAGAAATTAAGGTGTGAGGGAGAGGTGTTTAGAAATAGATCACAAACATGAAAGGGTGTGTAGGCAAGACTGAGGGGAAAAGCCTTCCTCTGTATTTTGGATATGAGGTGGGGGGAGATGCTCGTGTCTGCAGACCTCTTTTGTTTTACTCGGGCTCCCACCGCTCCAGGTTCCTTTACAGCACAGTCCTTTCTCCCTCACTGGAGTGGCTGTCCCCTGGCCTGTTCCTTTTACATTGAAAACAATAACTTAAGGTTCTGCGTTCCTAGCATGGTAGCCAGCTGTTCTCATCTGCTATCCATCTAGGATATCTAGAACACCTCATTTTCTTGAGGCACTGGGGTAACTCGACCACCACAGGCATTACAAGTCCTCAGAGAAGATACTCACAGAGAAGAGCACCTACCTGACTGTACATTATTTCCTGCTGCTTCAAGGTTTCAAAATCCAGTTTGTGTAACCGCTGGTTAAGATGTTTCAGGGAGGACTTGGTTCCTTCAATCTCTGATACCAGGGCTTTCTCTTTCATTGTCTCATTCTGTAACTCTTGAACTTTCTTAAATAGCACGTCCTTCACTATGTTCAGTTGAACCTCCACTTCCTGATAAGAAATTGTGAAAATATGGCAGTTAGTTAAATTATAACAGCTTAAACTTGGTATTTACATGAACGTTAAAATTTAGGAGCTCAGAAACAAACAAGACCCTCCCAGCCAACATTTAGCCCCTGAAAATAGAAAGTTTTCCCAAGTTTCCACCACTCCTCCAAATCTCCTTTCTCCTGTACTGGAAATGAGGTTATAATTTTCTAGTCCTGCATCATTTGACCTATCATCCTAACTCCATCCCTAGCCTCAGAACTAGACACCCTGTGATTTTAGAGCTCACTGGATAGTCTTGAGGATTTAAAGGAAGAGATCATACTGTCCAACTGGGAACTTCTTAGGGCCACTATCAGGGTGAAAACTTAGCCGTCAGCTTTCCAGTGGATGCGGACTAAAGGCAAATACTCCTTCTATGGTGTAAGCACACCCACAGTGAGCAATTTCAAGCTACTTGTATAGCTACACTACTATGAGATGTCATACAGAACCAAACCAACATACAAATGGCATATGTAAGAGATGTCATTTTAACCTTGAGTACACAGCTAATCATAGAGTATAATTCACAAATGATGAATGTTATTTGTTACTTCTGATTTGAATATAATGTGTTTAGTTATAAGTCTACACACAATTTGGGTTTCAATGGTATTTGTATTTAGCAGTGAACTTAACAACATTCCTGAAAATTTAACTGCCAGCTCTTGAGAACTGGTAGGAACCAGCCCCCAGCAAACCTCATGCCCAGCCTTTCACTGAGGCTGGCACTCCTTGGTCTCCCTTTGTGCTGGCCTCTGGGAAAGAGGAGTAAGTCCGATCCTGTTGCTTCTCTAAGAGCACCTACCTTGACCTCAAGGCTTCATGACAAACATTCCAAGTTTCCTGTTGACCTACCAAACCCAGACCAACTGCAAATCACTTTCAAATACTGAAATAATTTTCACTCCTAACCACATTTCCCCTTTGTAGCTAATGAGCCTCAATGTGAAACAAAACAAGTACATGACCAAACCTTCACAAATCAAGAAATAACCAATAATTGATGTGGTATTTCTCATGCAATTGTCACTTCTCACTGAACTCAAGACTTTCCCAAGGATTGCTCAGCACAATTTGAAAGTCTAGACTAAGTGGTGGCAAAGTCCATTGAGCTTTTCCCAAAACAAATGAAAACAGTGACAAGCACAGCCCTCTAACGTATCACTGCTACATCTGCACCAGTATTCTTATGGTCAACTTCATCTAGTTTTCTTTGTTAAATATGAGTTTTAAAAAGTCTTTTGTAGCTGTTTGCCATGTGTGACATGTCCAATCCTCTTCATCCTTTTAAGAAAGCCTGGGTGTCTTCCTACTATCATTTTCATTCAATTTAGGGACTTCATTTAGCATTGCTAGCTAACAATATAGTCAGATACCTACCATGTGTCTTCAAATGGTGTTTATTTCTTTATTCCAGTTTTCATTGCCAGTTTCATACATTTATATAATGAATTGTAGTCGCTGCACCCCGACTTCTTTTCCCTTATCCCCCTCCCTCTCCCTCCAGCACCTTTCTTCACATCGAGTCTACCTCCTATTTTCATGACTTCTCAGTTATTGGTTTGTTTTGAAATGGGGACTCACTATGAAGTTCTGGCAGTCCTGTGACTATGTAGACCAGGCTGACCTCGAACTCACAGAGATCCACCTGCCTCTGCCTCCCAAGTGCTGGGATTAAAGGCTTGTGCCACTACACCTGGCCTTCCATGACTTCTTTCTATGTGGTCCACTGAGTTTAATTAGTCACTTAACTGAGCATGGGTGAAAAGTTACACAGTGTTGCAAGGGTAGCTTATTGGCAGCTCCTGCAATAAGGATTAATTGTCAATGTCTTTCCAGAAGTAGCGAGTCTCAAGGGTCCTCCCCTACTCCGTGATGAAATGCTGATGGGCCAAGTCTTGTGCAAGTCTTATACAGATAATTGCAGCTACAGTGAGTTCAATTCACCTGATTAGTTTTTAAATGTCACAACTTTCATTATGCTTTGTGATCAAAAGATCTATTTCATATACTTTCAGTCTTTCAAGGATTTTTTCAGAAATTCTAATAGCTGTCCATATTTGTACCATAGAAGATCATGTTCTTAAGGCAAAGTGAAACAAAAAGGCATGATTTATACTTAAATACCACTCAGGCTAAATGGCTTTGTTACTTGGGAATTCAGAACACATTGAGGAACCAGGTGTCATCAACTATAAGCAAAGTTGTATTTTCTATGAGCCTCATCAAGTGCTCAAAAACTGTAACGTCTTCATTATCCCAACTCCTCCTCTGTCTGCAAAATACAGAAAAATCAGGAAGCAGGGCTACCATGTCAAAAATGTTGATGTCATCTTCAAGATTCCAAAGAGAGGATGGCAAGGCCACCTTCTCCAGTTTCTTTAAAGTTGGTTTCAGCACACCAGAGACTGGTGGAAGAAGAGGCCAATATAATTAATGAAATGGTACATTTCATAGGCCGCTTGCCAAAAATACTGCCAGATGGTAAGAGGTTAAAACAATGAGGAAGTACAAGCAATTGGCCAAAATATGGTGAGGGGAGAAATTGATCACAAATACACATGAGATGGTAAGGCAGCAGAATAAGTTGTGAAACAAGGACACTGGTTAAGATGTGTACTGCAGCACAGTGACAGATGTAGGTGGGGAGCATGCGCACAATAGGCACTGCAGGAATGGGCTACGGGGCACAGTGTGGAGCTGCCCTTAGAAACAGAGCCCTGTAAGTAAGACTTCACAGTCCTCGGATCCCAAGAATAACTACTTCACTCTTTGGAAAACTGCTGTGGTTCTGGGAAAATTAAAAGCAAACCTTACCTTCACGCCTTTCTCCTCCTCCTTCAGCATGTCTTCCATGTTCGTAGCTTTCTCTTCAACAGATATGGTTTTCTCAGTTATCATTTTTAATTTCTGTTTTACAACCTCATTGTGACGTTTAAGTTTTTGTAATCTAAATAGGGTTTATAAGGAAATATAGAAAACATGCTTAAAAGGATATTTGACACACAAAAACATAGTTGCTTCTTTTGCTGCAGACATTTTCATTGCCATCATGAAATCTAATAGGCTATAAAGGTATTGCTCTGAGCCTCTCTCATGGAAAACAAAACAAAAACAAGAAAATCTGGAACTTAATAATGGAGCGACTGCACTGGGGTAGAGCTCAGTAGTCTAGGGTGGAACTCAGTAGGCTGGGATGGAGCCCAGTGAGATGGGGTGGAGCCCAGTGGGCTGGGGTGAAGCTCAGTGAGATGAGGTGGAGCTCAGTGAGATGGGGTGGAGCTCAGTGAGATGGGGTGGAGCCCAGTGGGCTGAGGTGGAGCTCAGTGAGATGGGGTGGAGCTCAGAGGGCTGGGGTGAAGCTCAGTGAGATGGGGTGGAGCTCAGTGAGATGAGGTGGAGCTCAGTGAGATGGGGTGGAGCTCAGTGAGATGGAGTGGAGCTCAGTGAGATGGGGTGGAGCTCAGTGAGATGGGGTGGAGCCCAGTGAGATGGGGTGGAGCTCAGTGAGATGGGGTGGAGCCCAGTGAGATGGGGTGGAGCTCAGTGAGATGGGGTGGGGCCCAGTGAGATGGGGAGGAGCTCAGTGAGATGGGGTGGAACTCAGAGCGATGAGGAGGAGCTCAGTGAGATGGGGTGGAGCTCAGTGTGATGGGGTGGAGCCCAGTGGGCTGAGGAGGAGCTCAGTGAGATAGAGTTGAGCTCAGGGAGCTGGGGTGGAGCTCAGGGAGATGGGGTGGAGCCCAGTGAGATGGGGTGGAGCTCAGTGAGATGGGGTGGAGCCCAGTGAGATGGGGTGGAGCTCAGTGAGATGGGGTGGGGCCCAGTGAGATGGGGAGGAGCCCAGTGAGATGGGGTGGAGCTCAGAGAGATGGGGTGGAGCTCAGTGAGATGGGGTGGAGCTCAGTGAGATGGGGTGGAACTCAGAGCGATGAGGAGGAGCTCAGTGAGATGGGGTGGAGCCCAGTGAGATGGGGTGGAGCTCAGGGAGATGGGGTGGAGCTCAGTGAGATGGAGTGGAGCTCAGTGAGATGGGGTGGAGCTCAGTGAGATGGGGAGGAGCTCAGTGAGATGGGGTGGAGCTCAGTGAGATGGGGAGGAGCCCAGAGAGATGGGGTGGAGCCCAGTGAGATGGGGAGGAGCCCAGAGAGATGGGGTGGAGCCCAGTGAGATGGGGAGGAGCCCAGAGAGATGGGGAGGAGCCCAGTGAGATGGGGTGGAGCCCAGTGAGATGGGGTGGAGCTCAGAGAGATGGGGTGGAGCTCAGGGGGCTCAGATGTCACTGAATGGTAAAATAAACACTTTACCTACCATATTCAAGGCCCTAGGTTTTATTCCTAGCACCAGCAAAAAGAATGTAGCAGTTACAATCTTGCAAATATTATATAATTGTAACCATTAGTAATTTTCTAAATACAGATCATAAATATATTTAATATTTACACGTATTATACTTATATGGGTTTTTCTTACTTTGATGCTTCACCATGGATGTCCTTCTTTACTTTGGAAATGTTTTTCCTCAGAGCTTCTAAATCACTGGAAGTTCTATTGAGAGTAGCTTTTAAAGTATCCAGCTGTTTGTCAGTAGACAGACAAAAATTACATATTCACATTGGATAAATCACTTTCATTTCTGAGAAACTCTATTCTCCCTACTTCTAATTCTAAGCTAATAGCACCCATTAAAATAGCGACTTTTTGTAATTAACACATATCTGTGGATCTTTCTGATTCCCACATCAAATTTTAAATGACTTGTTTCATAGCATGAAAATGGTAAATATCTCCATATATAAGTTGAAAGTACGTGTAGAAACATCTTCAGGGGGTGACAAAAACACTCTAGTTAGCTAGCAGAGACTATTCAGACTGTTCCCACAACTACACGAATGTCCTGGAAGCCACTCATTCGTATTATGTGAAGGACGGCTGGGTCTTTGGGAATTACAGCCCTGTCCACTTCCCTGCAATGGTTAAAGCTCTACAGCTCTCAGCAGTGACGTCTAAATAAGCAGAAATTACTTCCTTTGGAAACTTATGTAATTATCTCTTTGGCAGAAAATATAATCAGAGAGGAAAGTACAACGTACTGTATAATAAAATGGTTTCTAGCATTCTGCTTTTGGCCTAAGTAGTGGTAGCTTTAGCTAGCAGGGACTCAGAACAGAAACGTTATGGAGGTCCTTTCATTGCTGAGGATGGGATCATTAACTTGCACTATGCAACAGTCTAGCTGTTATGTAACCTGCAAAAGAAGCTGAGGACAGGAGCTTTGCTCTCTCTGTGTCAAGGTCATTCATCACCTACTATTACAGCCAGACTGAAACATTGTCCCTTAACAAAGTGAAAAACAACTTCAGCAGGTCACTGGCAGAAGCTGTCAGCCAACGTCACACATACTCAACACTGGAAAGACATTCCCAGCTATCTCTCAGAACACTACAGCAACACTCCTCATGTGTACCAAGTCCATCCTGATCCCTATGTGAAGCATGAAGAGAATCTGGCCTCACACCCTCACAGATGCTAGACCTGGAAAGAGCTCTGGCAGTGCCCAGCATAGATCCCTGTACAGGACCTGAGGTTTAAGACACTCCCTGTGGCCTTGCGGTCCAAGGGCTCAAACAACCCTGAAGTCCCATTATGGGGATATGAGTGCACTATGGTGGCACATGCCTTTATTCCCATTGCATGGGAGGCAGAAACAGGCAGGTAGACCTCTGATTTCCTGGCCAGCTTGGTCTATATGGCAAATTTCAGGCCAGCCAGGCCATAGTGAAATCTTGTCAAAATAGAAAGAAAAAAATACATGAGCGCGCGCGCATGCGCACACACACACACACACACACACACACACACACACACACACACACACACAAAGATTTAAGCAAAAGAGCCGGCAAGCCACTCCCTAATCAAATAGGCCTTTGGCATGACTGAGCAATCTGCTGGGAACACAGAGCAGTGTTTGGTGACACACCTCGTCCTTCAGTTGACTCCTGCTGGCTTCATGCTGCTGGTATTCCATCCTGCACTTTAAAACTTTCCGCTCGGCGATAGAAATTCTTCTCTCATATTCTACGTTGTTCCCAACCTCACTCTCCAGAAACTTGATCTTTTCTTTCACCACACCTTCTTTTTCTCTTGTTTCCTGCTTGATCCTTGCTAATGTCTAAGATTGAAACAAATGTGCGTATTTAAATATTGAGTACCAACTAAAATACAAAGGAATTTTGTTTTCATTTTTATATTCAGTACTTATTTTTTACGGGGGGGAAAAGGTCTTTAAAAATAATTTTACTGTTGCGGGGAGTGTGTTGTTGTTGTTGTTGTTGTGGCCCTGGGTGGTCTGGAGTGCTCTGTGAAGACCAGGCTCATCTTAACCTCACAAAGATGTGCTTGCCTCTGCCTCTCAGAGAGCTAGGGTTAAAGGTGTGTGTCACTGGTCGGGCGGTGGTGGCGCTCGCCTTTAATCCCAGCACTCGGGAGGCAGAGGCAGGCAGATCTCTATGAGTTCGAGGCTAGCCTGGTATACAAAGCGAGTTCCAGGAAAGGCACAAATCTACACAGAGAAACCCTGTCTCAAAAAAGAAAAAAGAAAAAAGAAAAAAAAAAGGTGTGTGCCACCACACCTGGCTAAAAATAAGGTGGATTATCAATATGCTACACCTGAGTATCTATGAATTCACATTATTGAATGCCAATGTATTTTTTATATCTCTCTGGAACCTTGCTGAAGAGCAAGGAAACAGTTAGCCCTTTATACAGGAAGGGAATACCCACCCCCAAAAAAGAAACAAACAAACAAAAAAAAAGAAATAGTACCGAATATTTTTTGCACAGAATCCTAGGCCTCAGTGAAAATTTATAAATACTGTATAGACCCATTTTTAATCTTTTAAAAATAACACTTAGCCAGATGTGGTAGCACATATTTACAATGCCAGCACTCAGGAGGTTGAATGGAGAGTAGCTGAAGTTTGAGGCAGCCCTGAGCTCATGGTTCAAGGCCAGCCTGGGTAAACAAAGAGACTCTGTACCGACAAAACAACATACAACAAAAATACATTTTTGTTATTGATTTTGTCTTAGTTATGACTTCTATGACTGTGAAGAGACACCATGACCATGGCAACTCTTAAAAACGAAAACATTTAGCTGAGGTGGCTCTTACAGTTTCAGAGGTTTAGGCCATTATCATCATGATGGGGAGCATGGCAGCATGCAGGCAGACATGGCGCTGGCTACATCTTGATCAGAAGGCAACAGGAAGTGAACTGGGACACTGGGTGGTATCTTGAGCATATGTGCGACCTCAAAGCCCAACTCTACAGTGACACACTTCCTCCAACAAGACCACATCTACTCCAACAAGACCATATCTCCTAATCATGACACTCCCTATGAAATTATGGGGGCCAATTACATTCAAATTACTACAGGCTTCAATGAGAATGTCCTTACAGGCTTTTTGATGATCTTAAAGGTATAATAATAAAAATAATCCTCAGAATTCCATATCTTATGTACAAGTAAAATACTCCAAGAAAAAGGAGATCATAACCTCTACCCAACAGAAGCTGCTGGCTATATTATCCACAGGTAGCCTTGCCTCCACCCTGAGAACCAGCTTTCATGGTACCAAAAGGCAGCATGCAAGCTTCCTAATGAGGGAAGCAACCAGCAGTCCATCTATGATGCCTATGAACCACATCAATAACCAGCATGGCACAATGGATGAAGCAGTGGCAGTCATACCTTGGCAGTAAGCTATTTGGACTAATTGGACTTAAGGCCCACTTAAGAGGAAAATCATTCCTGGTATTAGAAAGCTACCCAACTACCCAGGATTAGTGAAGTCATGGATGCTGGAAGAGAACCTATGACCACTTTACTAAACAATATAATCTCTAACTACATCCTAAATACTTTTTCTTATACTCATAAATAAGTGTAGTCTTCACTCTTCATCGAGGAAACTTCCCTTTGTGATGGACAGAGACCATAACAGAAAATCATAACCAATCAAAATGCAGAGTTGTGGAGCCTCGTCCACTCCCACACCTAAGGTTAAGGGAACATTGAGAAAGGAGAGGGTGGAAAAATTGTAACGCCAGAGCATCTGGACGTTTTCTATGAGACTGTGTCTCCTAGCAACATCGAAAGCTACAATTGGAAAGTCTCACCAACATGACTGCCCAAACATGAGCTAAACAAGAACAATAGTGACATGCTAAAGTAGATGGGAAAAGTCTGTGATGCCTCAACCCTAGACAAAGAACTACAGGTAACTAAGGAATGCTGAGAGTGGGAGAAACAGTCTTCCCTAAGGAAGAACATTCCAGTTGGTTGTCCTATACCAAACTGTCAGTCCTGAAAACTTACCTGCAAACAACGTTATAAAAATTGAACAGGCTATATTTAGGGATATATGTGTGTGAATGTACATATATATGTATATATATAAATATATATGTGTGTGTGTGTGTATATATATCCATATTTCATTAGTTATATATATATATATATATATATACATATATATAACAACTAATGAAAAATAGGCCGTGAATTGGATAGAGAGCAAGGAGGGATATATGGGAAGCTTTGGAAGAAGGAAAGGGAACATAGAAATGATGTAATTATATTAAAATCTCAAAAATAATAAATAATTTTTTTAAATGTGGGTTGGGATGTTTATTGTGTTGAAGTGTTTCTTGTGGCTGAAACATAGAAGGGGAAGGCTGATGTGGAAAGGGAACAGGGCAGGAAGGGGTGAAACATGAACAAAAGAAAGGGCAGGAAAGCGAGGCTAGCAAAGTAGGGCTTTCAGGAGCAGACTGAGAAGAAAATCGAATGCCAGTCTTGAGAGGTCAGCTTTTAGACAGGACAGAGCAGAGGCCATTGAAGGGCTGGGGAGCATGTCAGGTGGGACTTTTAACTGTGACTCAGGACAACAGAACTGATCAATTAAAGGGAAAATCTGTCCTAAATCCTATTTCTTTTAAGCTTCTCCAAATGAGATTCTATCAAATAACCAATTTTAAGGTGATGTTCTTACATGTTCTCTTTAACAATTTAACACTCTTAAAATGTAGCATTCTATATCACTATTGTGCTGGGACAACCAAAAGACTGTCAGAATCTCTGTCTAAATGTTTCAAATGCTCACTTGAAAACCTTCATCACATTGGCTTTTCTGCCACTAGGCAGATAATTTAATACCAACAGCAGCATCCATGTTTGTTAACAGTGCTGTTTATGATTAAGTGGTACCCTGGATTTAACATGTGTGTTGTTCAGTAGCAAGACACAAACTGGGGAAAGGGAGGAAGAGAAGAGAAATCTAAACTGAATAGCCTGTGCCCTATGCAATGCTGACCAGAGATCTGTGATCTTGGACCTATTTGATTCACATAAACAAACAGTTAGGACTTGAGGTTTGAGAGTAATAGGAACTCAGGTGTCAGCCTCAAGAATGAAGAATGAACATGATTTAACTGTAGTCATTCTTCTGTAGTTCAGCAGATCCTCAGAGGAGATGCTGGCTCCATCCTTCAGGGACCGTTGCTGTAAACCAGAATGGTTCTCTTTAATTCTTGCTAGAGAGGTGTGACCCTTCTGTCAATAAAACAGGTGTCCCAAGCAAACCACATCCAGTCTCCGAAGTCCAAACTCCCAGTCACTTCTGCTCTTTGCCTCTTCATGGAGATTAAAAATGGGCTCAACACCTCTTGCTGCTGGTTCCTTTCCTCCCCGGTTTCTTCTGCTCAACTCCTGCTCTTCCTACTGTTCCCACCAATGTTCCTTCATGGTTTGCCCGAAACTTTCTCCTAAATCCACCTGTAAGTGATGATCCTGGGCCTGAAGTAGTACCACAGCATCCCTGCCCTCTTTGAGCTTTGAATCATTGGTGCCACGGCTTCCTGGCAGCCAAGCTTCACCTCTGTACCCACGTCTTTGCCTGCATTATCTACCACTGCCATTTCTACATACCTAGAACATAGTGCCAAATAGCACCCTGTGAAACCCAAGTTACTACAGACAACCATGGGTCAGGATTACTGGAAGAAAGTCTCAATCCTCAAGGATTATAATACTATAAGAAAAAAAAAAAACACTCCGTAGAGTTCCATTTGCCAGAACCACTGAATCTCACTGAAAAGTGAATTTCAAGTAGCAATATAATATACATTTTATTTTGGTGGTGGTGGTGGTGGTGGTTTATTTTGTTTTGAGATGGGGATCTCTCTATGAAGCCCTGGATGTCCTGAAACTCTCTCTGTAGACCAGGCTCGCCTCAAACTCACAGAGATCTGCCTGCCTCTGCCTCCCGAATGCCAGGATTAAAAGCATGCACCAGCACGCCTGACTACGATGTACATTTTAAATTGATGTGCTAAACAGGAGACAGTAGAGCTCAGTGTTGCAGGGTCTGAGCTAGCTCACCAGGGCACAGTTGTCTATCTCCTGGTCGCGCCTCTGCATCTGGTGGATGGTGCTCTCCCACTGCCGGATGAGCTCTTGTCGTTCAAGGTGAATCTTCCGGAAGTCTTGTGCAGCTTTATCTAATTCTAACTGTCAGACAGATAGAAGGTTACACTTCCATTACTAAAATGCTTATGCAAATATCACCTTGAAAAGCAAGGAGACTTTGTAAACCAACCTGTGCACTTAGCGTCTCTGTTAGTTCATTATCTAGAAGCTTCCTTTTCTCATTACACTCCAAAGTCAGCCTTTCTAACTGCAGGGTCAGTGCCTGTGGTGTGGGTACATAGAAAATACATAACTACCAGTTATTTGAGTTTTAAAGCTGGCATATAGCATATCTAGTATTCTTTCTCATCACATCTTATGTAAACATTATATAAACAATATAAAATAATATGTATTTTCCTCATTGTCTAGCCCCAAGGATTAATCTACTGTTTGATTATACCCTCATGAAAATGCACTTGTTTCTAAGATGCTTTTTAACACAAATTAGGGGGGAAAAAAAGACAAATATAACTTGCCACTTGAAAATATTTAAAATAATGCATTTGGTATTTAATCTGCTAGAGAATAGCATGTCTGTGACACTGACCTCGTTGTCACCAGGAGAGATTCCAAGTAGATTTTACATAATATTACAATGACTTAACAATTACAATATAATCTCAAATTGATACAAAGTAGGATAATCAGCAATCAACTGTGTATCTCAGAACATAGCTTGATGTTGTATGGATATGTATATACTATTTGGTGTTCCACGCTTCTTAATATCCCCATTAGTTATCTATTTGGCACTTCATCTTGAAGTACTGCCTTCAAAGAGAATTATCCAGAGATGCCAGATAATGAAATGGTAATGAGATTTAGTCTTTATAAAAACATTTTTGGTGTGTGTCTACGTGTCTGTGTGTGTGTATGTATGTATGTATGTATATATATATATATATATATATATATATATATATATATATATATATAAAATATGATTATGTTTTTTAGACCATGACACACATGTGGAGACTGGAAGACAACTTTGTGGGGTCTCCTTTTTTCCATCTTCATGTGGTGTTCACGATGAGGTTACCAGCCTTGCACACCCAGACATTTCCCACTGAGCCATCTCACTGATGCTCAAATAAGATTAGTTGAAACATTACATCAGTAGAATATTGTCTCCTTTTTCAGATTGTAAACATATTTTCATCCAAGGATAGGGAAAACAGGACAATTTGAATAATAAATCCTATTTTCAAATAAAAAATATTAAATCAGTAGAACTTACATGTAATATTCAAATTAAATATCAAACAAAGTATCCAAAATTAATTGTTCTAGTATGAGTAGAATTTTCTTTTCTAAAATGCTTTAACTAGTCCTTCAAAGTCCTAACCCAGTTCTCCAGTGGGTCGGAGGGCTTCAAAGGATTAGCAACAGAGTCCGCAATGTGCTGTAGGATTTGACTGCAGTCATTTCTTTAGAGAAGTGACACTGGATTTCAATAGCTTCTCAGAGGAGTCCCTGGCATAAGCCTTCGAGGACAGTTGCCTTTAACATCAGTAACTACAGCGTCATGTTTTAAAAGCTGCCTCAGAGAGGAGTCGTTCTAGCAATTTCTAACGTCTCACCCTGATTTTGTTATCGTCTTGCTTGGAGTACTTCTGAAGGGTGAGAGAGTCATTGTCTTTATGAGCCGACTCCTCTAGCCAGGCCTCCAGCGCTTGCTGGTCCCAGTTCATCTGACATTTCAAGCCATCCAGCTTTTGAGTAGCTTTAAATATGCCAGTCTAGTTTCCAAAGAATGAGGGAGAAAAGGTGGGGACAAAACATTATTTTGCAAACTAAAACAAAACATAGCATTATACCACGAAACACAGGGAGAAACCCAGTCTCTGCGTTCCGTACGGCAACAGTATGGTTGCTTCTATCACTACCACGCTTGTATTTTAATTGTCCGAGAACAGTGGTTAAGCCAAAGATCTTGTGAAAAAGCTTGAGGGTGGTTCTCTCATACAGAACTCATTAGATTGCCCCCCACCAAAGTCACCCTAAATGTGTGGGAGTGTGTGCATCAATTAAAATAGCTTGTTTGGTATGATAGATAAACCCCCTGACAAGTACCCTCCATCCATTTCCAGTCATATTTGCTACCCTAAAGAGGCCTCTTATATAGAGATTTGGGAGCATTTTTAATTGAATTAAATATAGTGTAGGGGATAAATTACTTCTGTAAATATTGCTTAAGGAATCTATAATCACAAAAGAAAGCAGAGAATGTATAAGTAAAATCAGTAAATGTTATTTACACTTCATATATAAATGTTACGTTACAACATTAAATTATGCATGTGAGTGTATATGCATTTTATTGATTAATGACTGATGTGGAAGGGCCCAGCACACTGTGGTTAGTGTTCCTGGGAGGTATAAGAAAAGTAACTGAATGTGAGTCTAAAAACAAGCCAGTATGGAGTGAGTGTTCCTCCATGGCTCCCGCCTCCGCTCTGGCTTGCGTTCTTGCCCTGACTTCTCTCAGCGCTCAAGAGAGATCAGATCAGTACATGTAAACCAAATAAACCCTCTTCCCAAGTTGCTTGTGGTCAGTGTTTATTACAGCAACAGAGATGCTACCCAAGACAGGTCCCAAAGTTGACAAATGAGTATGGACAGTAAAAGTTTTAGGTGAAATTTAAAACCAAAAGTGATAAGTCTGTTAACATCGCCGCCTGTACCCGGCAGGCTGCAGAACACAGTCCCTGGAGGAAATGAAAATAACCAGTTAAAGAATAATAGCAGAAACATAATATTTGGTCATTATTTCATTCAAACCACAGCTCTGTGTCTTTTCATTGTTAAAAAAAAAAAATGTAAGTAAATCACAGAAAAGCTTAGTGCTCCCTGGAGAGCGCAGGCGCAGAGGCAGGACTACAGCAAGCCACACCCACTTCCTTGTCGCTCTTGCGTTCTCGGATGGTCTCCATCTCCTTCTGCAGTTTTTGGATCTCATCCTTGACCCGTCCCAACTCTCTTTCAGCAATGGCCTTAAAATGTTCTTCACTTTCGATTTCATACTCCCTCGCTTTGCAAAGAGACTGAAGAATAATGCACAAAATAGAAGCACTTTACATTTCTATATTATAAAATATAATAAGCTTCTACATGAAACAGCCCCAACCCAATGCTCAGATGGACTTCTGTTAACTCCATCAGGGTAGAATCTCTCCCACTTTAGCCTGTGGTTACCCGGCAGCTGTTGCTCACCACCCCTGAGGAGGTTAACCGTATACTTCTCAAAGGACTACTGTCAGGGGTTCAAATGTTATATGGTATAAACTAAAGAAAAGGAATCTGTAGGAGGACAGTCAGAAGCTAAAACCCATCCCTTACCAAAAAGTAAGAAATATTTGGTATAAATACTTGAGGAAAGGTGCTTATATTGAATCAATCACATGTAATACTTAACAGAGATAATTTGAGATATTATTTATATTTGAGATAATTATTTACACACTAAGGGTGAACATCTCACACAACACTATCAACATGTGTCAATATTTCGGTACCTGTGTAAATAAAAACTCTTGATTCACATTTTTAAGGTGAGAAGTCATAGAATTAATTCGATCTTCATAGTCACGAAGCTGATCTTGCAAGTTTGATTTTTCCTTCTGCAGTTTTGATAACTGTAAGTAATAAATGTCATGAATAACAAGCAAACTAAATCTTCACTTATTTTGTAGCATAGTCAGTTTGAGATGCTATAACAAAAATACCACAGGCTTGATGCCTTAAATAACAGAAATGTATCTGAAGGCTAAGAATTACAAGATTCCTAGTGAGGCCCTTCTTACTTTGCAAACAAATGTCTTCTTCCTGTGTCTAGACATGACAGAGAAGATAGCTCTTTTCACTTCTTATAAGAACACTGATATAATTTATGAGAGCTCCACCTTTGTAATGGTTGGAATGAGAATGGCCCTCCATAGGCTCATATACTTGGTCCCTTGTTAGTGGAACTGTTTGGGAAAGATTAGGAGGTGCGGTCTTGGAGGAGGTGTGTCACTGGGGGCAGGCTTGAGGCTTTAAAAGACTCTTGCCATTTCTAACGTGCTCTCTGCTTCCTGCTTACAGTTTTGAGATATGAGCTCTCAGCTGTTCCTGCTGCCATGGACTCTAACTCTCAAGAAACCTCTAACCCTAATTAAACACTTTCTTTAATAAGTTGCCTTGATCATGGTGTCTTATCACAGCAACAGAAAAGTAACTTATACAAACATCCCTGCAGAGACCCTTGCTCCCAAACACCATCACACTGGGAATTCAGACATCAAATGAAAAGTTTTGGAAGGATACCAAAAAAGGATACATCCAGTACATGTCATTATTTGGCTTCTTTAAATGTCCACAAGAACTTCTTAAAAATCTACTTTTTTTTTTTTTTTTTTTTTTTGGTTTTTTGAGACAGGGTTTCTCTGTGTAGCTTTTGGAGTCTGTCCTGGAACTTGCTCTGTAGACCAGGCTGGCCTTGACCTCACAAAGATCCACCTGCCTCTGCCTCTCTAGTGCTGGGATTAAAGGCGTGCACCACCACCACTGAACATACTGACCTTTTAGATATATTTAAAAAACTTAGAGATAATTTTGGGACAATTAGTACTATAGTTCACGTGATGGAATCTCCCTTCACTTTGCAGTACCAGCAGGGTCATTGCTGGAACACACTTCTCACATAGCAGGGTTATTTCCCTGTAGGCAAATGTGAAACTCTATCCCATGGCTAGACCATGGGCTGTCTTCTTAGGTTTCTACCACTGCGGTACACATCATGACCAAAAGCAACTGAAGAAAAAATGGGTTATTTCATCTTACACTTCCAGATAACAGTCTATCACTGACAAAATTGGGCAGAGACTCAAGCAGGGAAGGTAACCTGGAGGCAGGAACTAAAGCAGAGGCCATGGAGGATGCTGCTTACTGGCTTGCTCCACACTGGTTGCTTAGCCTGCTTTCCTATACAGCTCAGGACCACCTCCCTATGGATGACACTTTCCCACTGTGGGCATGGCCCTCCTGCGTCAATCAGTAATCAGGAAAATGCCACACAACCTTGCCTACAGGCCAGTCTGATGGAGATATTTTCTCAGTTGTGAGTTCCTTCTCTCAGATCATTCAAGCTCGTGCTAAGATGACAGAAAACCCAGCTGGCCAGCACACTTGGTAAACATCATCAGGAAAATAAAGGGGCCAGTAAATGTTTGCTCTGCAAGCCTCCATATAAAAAGCCAGGCATGACGACATGCTCTTGTCGCCCCAGCGCTGAGGAAACAGAGATGGGAGGATTTCTCAGACTCACTGGTCTGCCATCTTAGCCTATTCTGGGAGTCCCACATCCCAATAAGAGACCCTGCCTCAAAAAGTAAGGTGGAGGGAGCCTGAGGAATGACAGCTAAGGTTGACCTCTGGCCTCTGCACACGTGTGCACACATGTGCACACATACATTCACTCACATTCACCGCCACACATTCCAAACATATACGCCAAAAAAAAGAAAGAATGAATGAAGCGAAGGCTGGGGCCATAAAACCTCAAAACAAGAACCATACGTTCAGATACTGAACACATAGTCAGCAGGGTCATTCTTCTAGGATGACTCTTATACACTCAGAGATTTAATGGATTTAGGTAAAGCCTAACAGAATACTCTTGCATACTTAGAACCGGTATGTTAACAAATTTTGCTAATAGAAATAGGACACTGTATCGATGCTAAACAAACAAAATAAACTTCTGAGGAGTTTCCAGGAAGCTGGAACACAATGCACCAAGCCTGGGTCATCTGAGAGCTCAGGAAGTAGTGTGGATGTGGACATGAGGATGGTCTTGAACTACATGCCTTCACCGAGGGCACCTCCCTTCCACTGAAACACAGAAGCAAGTCGTAGGACTTTTACCTAGTGAAGACAAAAACACTGATTTACTCAGTTGTTTCTTGGATTTTACTAAACCTGCAGACTAGCATTATTAGATCTTAGTACTGCTGTGAATATGTCGGAGTCTGATAGACTTCTGTTCATACTGGCTGTTGCATTAGCTTTTGTTCTCGGTTTTAACTCTCTTTTGTTGACTTTGACACTGTTGTTAAGATTTGCTTACTTTTCTGTCTTCTGTGTATTGGTATTTTGTCTGCATATATGCCTGTACACCATGTGCATGCCTCCTGCCTGCAGAGGTGAACAGAGAGCATCTGATCACCCAGAACTGGAGTTACAGATGGTGTGAGCCATCTGGGAATCAAACCTGGGTCCTCTGAAAGAGCTGAGCCATCTCTCCAGTCCCTTGATGCTGTTTTTAAATTCACTGAGTTCTTAGCTTCTTCACTTTTTGACTTACTGGTTTAACTATGGAGGTGTGTAAGGCTACATATTTTCTCTAATATTTTTTTCTGCTTCCCATGGATCTGGATACAAAGAAGTCAGCTTGAATTATTTTCTAAAGGATTTTTCTAGTTCAGTTTCTTATTGATATAAGACTAACCAAGAATGTGTTTAGAGAAAGATGTCTCAGACTTTAAAAAAAAAAAAGATTTATTGAAATTTTCTCTGTAAATTCTGTTGATTTAATGTCAGGGACTATGGCTTGCAAGATTTCTGTTTTATCTACTATGAATTCTGTTGTATCAGGGAATATGAGCTTTAAGATTTCTATTTTTATGATATTTTAGGGACTATAATGGTAAATGACACAATAAAAACATTGCAATTTTAACCATTTTGAGATTACATTGCACAGAATTAAATACACTCACCTGTTGTACCACCACCAACCAGCGAGAAAAATTCAGGAAAGATTAAACTAAGCAACATCACTCACAGAAAGGACCACTAAATCAATGTAAACATACAGCAAAACAACACTGGACTACACGAAAATATAATAAACCCTGGTGATAAGACCAATAAAAACACATTTTATTCTATTTGAGTATCTTAAACTTACAAAGTTGCTTTGATAATGTCAGGGTTTGTCCTTTGTTTGGTGGTGGTTTGGGGATTTGGTTGGGTTTTGGTTTGGTTTGAGGCGGGTCTCACTATGTAGCCCTGGTTGGCCTTGAACTCACAGTAGTCCATTTGCCTCTGCCTTCTCAGTACTTGGATTAAAGGTGTGTGGCACCATGCCCAGGATAATGTCCTCATTAACTCAGTTTTTGGCCTTTGAATTTCTTTCCACTGCTGTATAATTTTTTAAAGCGGTTAGTACACGTAATATAAAGCCCTATGAGGCAAATACGGCAGCCGCACCGAACAGCACCACTTAAGGCACCCTGTGTCTTTGGTGCCTTGTGATAGCACTGGAGGGTGATGGTTTCCACTCGCCTCACACCAGGGTGGCAAGCAGGTTCTAAGCCAACAGCCGGCAGCTATGACTCCTGCACTGTCAGGGATCCCAAGGTTGACGGTCTTTAAGGGAAAACGCAATCAGGGCAGAGACTTCTGAAGTTCCCCCTCTTCTCAGCAGATCCACTCAAGGGATTTCCATTTTCATTATTCATAGGGCAGGAAATGTTCTCTCCTACGCTGTCAGTTTGTACACGTTGTCCGTTCTTGGGCCATCTTCCCCACACCCTAACACCAATTTGTGGGACTTCAGGCCGGCTGCTAAAGATGTGTAAACTTTGTGGAGCCAGCTGCAGTTTTTGATTATGTTTTTAGCACGAGGATTAAACGGTATGTATTCTAGTTGGTGCAAGTTCGTCCTACAGTGTGAAATATTTCACCCTCCTGTGACACCTTGATCCTCACTTTGAAACTCTAAACTGCATACTTCACTGAAATGTTCCCTCTTGAAAGCAACTCAAGCCACTTTAAGCATCACAGACACGCTAATGCCCACGAGATCGCTGTCTTGTGTGTGCATGTGCGTAAACAGCGGTTACTAGGCAAACACCAACAATCCATCTGCAGTCCTTAGTTGGATGAGGGAAGCCTGCTAGCTGGCACCTAAAACAGCTGAAGGAGCGAGATTCCGGGTTTCATGATCCTGAATAGAAATTGTTACTTCGATAAAACTTTCAAATGTGTTATAAATGATAGGAGCAGCAGGGAAAGTGAGGAGGATGGGCATCAGACCTAAGGGATGAGGCCAGGGCATGGTAGGCGCAGATGAGTTGGGCGGCGTGGCACCCAGACCTCCAGGGTCTTTCCTGGCCCTCCCCTGATTCCCAATGGATACCCATCTGGCCTTGCATCCTAGTCGGTCCTTACCTAGTCCTCCATCCCACCACTGGTCCTCATCTGGCTGTCTTGGCGGTGCTCAACCAGCCCCCACCCTCACCCCTCCAACCCCACACTCCCCTCCCGGTTGTTCAGCGGGTCCTCTCCTGTCTGTCCCCTAACTCCTACCGGATCTTCCTCACCTGATCCTCCAGCATCTTGTTCTCCTGGTTTGCCACTGGGATGGCGAACCCATCTTCCCAGGGCAGCTCTGACAGAAACTCGCTGCTCATGATGCACGGGCTTGAAGCGAGCACAGACAGACCCCAAAAACCTTCCCTGGAGCGCGCAGCCTGAGTCTGCAGAGCCTGCTTGATTGTACTCTGCGGTCCTAGCAACAGCTAGGCGCCCTTAGTTACCAAACAGGAAGTGCTAAGGCTGGAAGGCGGAACTTCCTTTGAGAATATCTCGTTCTTTCTGAAGTGGGGGTGGTGGGGATGGGAGTTGCTTGCCCGGTTCTGTGAGGCACAACTTTCCTTGCAAGGATAGACATACTTCCAGGACTTCCAGAACGAGTAAATCTGCGACCTTGGGTGTCCCAGAGGATCACAGAGTTCAGGGAACGGAAGACACAGGGTTCCTGGGATGCCAGGATGGTGGACTATAGGGTGCAAGGATGGAGGACCACAAGGTTGCGAGAGACTATAGTACCCAAAAGGAACTTCGAATTTATTCTTGAGCCATATGTGAGGGACCATGGTCCGAGAACACAGATCCAGGCTGCCCCAAATAGCGTGTTCTAGCATGGAAACTGTTTGGTGGCGTTTTTGTAGTTGCAGAAGAAAAGGAAACTATAAATCAAGGCATTTTCCCATGCCTTGATGAAAATGTCACCAAGGACAGTATAGCACAGTTGGGAAGTCTGAGCTATAGGCTTTGGATATAATCTGATGACATTCTTAGCTTCTGAGTTGGTGGAAGCTAACAGTCTGCTAAGTTAACACACTTCAGAAAGTATTACCTGGTAAAATGGGCAATGGATTCCCATTGTGTTAAGGAAACTGAAGATAGACCAAGATAATTTGGGGTCTGCAACATTCCAGCTCTCAAACCATCGAAGTTCTGATCAAGTCAGGAGGCCTGGATGGAAGTGCACAGCACAACAGTCCTGCCTACCCAAAAGGCAAGCTGACAGAGCTAATACACTGCTTTCCAAACGCCATTTGAGTGTTGTATGTGTGCCACACACTGCTGTGAGAGTAAGCCAAGGAGGATGTGGTATTTGAAAAGTTAATTCACTTCTTAAATTCTTTCCGGTTGTAATGGTCTTCACCAGTTTCATCCAAGCCCACTTGCAGCAGGTCATGCCACTACCCAAAGTCCTAGTATTTAGCTCTAGTGGCTCACTCTTCCGGTCGCCTGTGGCCTCTCTAGACCCAACCCCTAAGGGGTTTCTGGTGGCAGGTGCTAATGGCAGTGACTGTAGTGCCTTAATTATCCACAGCTAAAGTCAGGGACAGGAAGAGGGAAACATAGGAGGGGGAAATGTAGGACATTAATGGGCAGCTCTCGGAGCCAGCTGTTAGAATGTACACCCCACTCCCCCAAATGGAGGCATAGCTTGAGAGGCAGCTCACACAATTAACCCTATAATCTCTAGATCCACAAAGGTGGCAGCTTAAGGATCAGTGGTCCTAGATGATAGAATATACACCAGGAATTCTTCCGCTTCCTCCCAGCTCCCCATACTCCCTCCTATCACAGATTCAGACACAATAACCAGCCTAGCCTAGCCACCTGTTAGAACCCACAATGTCCATCTGCATTGAGCTGTGTCTACACTCTTCTCTGAACAATAGAAGACATTCTCCTCTCCTTAATGGCCATCAAACTTTGGTGGTTTTCGTAGACATATTCCTAATACCTAAGTATGATGATAGGAGGGCTGGTCTGGTATAACTGGTTTGGAGTACACGTACAGTAAGGTAAACAGTGTCCTCTAAGTGAGATTTTTAGGGAGAATCCCTTACTTACCATCTCATGCCTATGCATAATAGCTAAAATCATGCATCTTAGGAAGGAACGTGAACACTGAGCAAGGGATTACATCATCCAAACCTGCCAGTCAAAACACCCCAACTATGCCCCTAGTCACTGAACTCCTTCTCTTAACCCCATTAAACATCGCCAACAACAATAATCAGGCCCTGAGTGTCCTCACTCATGTTGCCCACAGTCAGTCTCAACTGTGTATCTGACCTGAGCCGTCATCTTGCTTTGAATGAAGTCACCTTGCTGAAACTCTGTGCCTTTGCATCAACCCTTTGACTAGAGGCCAAGAACCCAGACACAGCTCACTTTTTCATTGTCCCCTGGTAACATGTTTGGCAAGACAGCCCGGGGGCGAGAAAGCACATTCTTTCCTGTCTTCCTGCGCATGTCCTAGTGTTTTCTTTTTCATTCCGGTGTCTGTGGTGACAGTTGGCCCAACTAGTCCGCGCTGTCACAGAGCTGTCAGCCCATCTGTCTGTGCCGTGGCAGTTCGTGGGAGTTGTTTTTACCTTTATGTGTTGTTTTGTGTCCTGAGGAGGAGCTGTGTGACAAGACCTGGCCCTTTCATTAATACCCTAAAAACAAACTATGTGCTGTTCTTGTCACACGCCTAATTTTAAGGTGTGTGTGTGTGTGTGTGTGTGTGTGTGTGTGTGTGTGTGATATGAGTGTCTGTGAGTACCACTGCATGTACGCCGCGACATGCATGCGGAGACCAGAGAACCACCTGCAGAAGCCAGCCTCTTCTTGCACTGTGGGATCCAGCGATCACACTCAGGTTGTGAAGTTCGCACAGCAAGTACCTTTACTCTGTGCCGTCTCGCCAAAATGGAAACAATTAAAAAAAAAGTACTTTTTTTGTTGTTGTTTTTGTTGTTGTTTTGTTTTGGAGACAAGTTTTATCTATTATGTAGCTTCAGTTGTCCTGGAACTTATTTTGTAGACCAAGCTGATCTCAAACTCACAGAGATCCACCTGCCTCTGCCTCCTAAGTGCTGGGATTAAAGGCGTGCGCCTCCATGCCCTTGTATTTATGGCGTATGTCACCTACAGAGGCCAAAGGCAACTTTCAGAAGTTGGCTCTTCCCTCCCACCCACAAGGTGAGTCCTAGAGACGGAACTCAGGTCAGCAGCAGCAGGCACCCTTAACCACTGAGACATCTTGGCCAGCCCCTAACTCGTCTGTGGTGGTTTGAATAAAAACGGCCCCCATAGGGTCATATATTTGAATGCTTACTCACCAGGCGTGGAACTCTTTCATGAGATTAGAAGGACTAAGTGTGGCCTTCTGGAGGAAGTGTGTCATTGCGGGGTGGGGTGGGGTGGGGTTGAGGTTTTCAAAAACCCACACCCAGCCCAGTGGTTCACTTTTTCTCCATCTCAGCCTGTGGGTCAGGCTGTAGCCCTGAGCTGCTGCTCCAGCACCATGTGCGCCACCATGGTCCCTCCCTTCCATGATGATAATGGACTGGACCTCTGACCCTGTAAGCGAGCCCCACGATTAAATACTTCATTTTCTAAGAACTGCTTTGGTCATGGGTGTCTCTTCACGGCAATAGAACAGTGACTGAGATGTTGTCTTCAAATGAGGAAGTCCCGCCGAGTGGTGGTGGCACACGCCTTTAATCCCAGCAATCAGGAGGCAGAGCCAGGCGGATCTCTGTGAGTTCGAGGCCAGCCTGGTCTACAGAGCGAGATCCAGGACAGACACCAAAACTACACAGAGAAACCCTGTCTCGAAAAACCAAAAAAAAAAAAAAAAAAAGAGGAAGTCCCATGTTGTCTCCCCACTGTTTCTCCATTTATTCAGATTTTTTTTTTTTTTTTTTTTTTTTTGGTTTTTCGAGACAGGGTTTCTCTGTGTAGTTTTGGTGTCTGTCCTGGATCTCGCTCTGTAGACCAGGCTGGCCTCGAACTCACAGAGATCCGCCTGGCTCTGCCTCCTGAGTGCTGGGATTAAAGGGGAGCACTACCACCGCCCGGCCTTTTTGTTTGTTTGTTTGTTTGTTTGTTTTTGAGACAGGGTTTCTCTGTGTAGCTTTGAGCCTTTCCTGGAACTCACTTGGTAGCCCAGGCTGGCCTCGAACTCACAGAGATTCACCTGCCTCTTGCCTCCCTAGTTACACCTGAACAAACAGGGAATTTATCCCCAGCAGAACTAGATCATGCCTGAGGATAAGGTGTGTACGGAACTGCACGTCAGCTGGTGTGTGCCCAGGCCCTGGAGGCAGTATCGCAGGATGGAGGATGGAGTAGACCAGAGGGAGGATGTCACAAGGCCAGTGGCTGCTGTGCTCCACGTGTTTAGTGGCTCTTGTCCAGTGGCTCGTACCTAGTGGAAATGTGTCCTTCACAGGCTTTATCAGGATTGGGGGCACATTAATGTGGGTTCCAAGCGCTCACCACTGAGCATTAACCTGACATGTAGAGACACTGCAGTGTCTCTGATGGCATTGTTGGAACGGCCCCAGTGTTCAAGTCATTGTCTCTGGTACCTGTTAACATCCTAATACTTGCCAAATTAATGAGTGGGTTGTTCAACATATGTATTTTTATGTGAAAAATTTCCATAGTTATATTTAAAGAAAACATTTTTTGATGCAGAAAAACAATAAAAAGGCTTCTCTGATTATTGACCTTTTTTTCCCAGTACAGGAGATCAAACACAGGACCTCACACACGGGATAAGTACTCTTCCACCTGACTGTACCCCAGCCCTAAAAGACTTCCTAATCATTTTCTGAAATAGTCACAAGATTAATTTTTCCAATGTCAGCCACTGCATGCATAAGTGCTGTATAACTAACTGAGTGCAGTCCACGTATGTTCACATGCTGTGATGAAATGAAGCCAGCATGCACTGTGTGTGTATCACAGTGTTGTGTGTATATGTGCATGTGTGTGTGTGTATATATGTATGTATGCATGGATATGTATAAGCATGTGTGTATGTACACATTTATGTATGTGTACATGTGTGTTTCTGTCTGTATGAAAACATATGTGTATCTGCGTGTGTGCATGGATCTGTGTATATATGCATGAACATGTGTGTATATGTGTGTATGTATGTGCTTGTATGTATGTGTGACTGTGTGTTTGTATACTCAGTTGTGTAGGTGTGTGACTATAAACAACAGCTAACAATTTTCTCTGGCTGTTTCCTAAAGTCAGGGACGGAAAGGCTGTTTATATCAAAGTATTCCCAGTGTTAGTAGACTGAAGTCGGAAGCCCTGAGTGGGCCAAGTCCCTTCAGAGCTGTGCTGCTTAGGCCTTCACGGCTGGTGGAAGCCTGTGCTCTGCTGTCTCATGTTTGCTGGAATCCAGCAGATGGCGCTACACGTCTGTATATGTAAAGCACCATCAATGCCTTTTTTCTTCTTTTATCCTTTTTTTTTCTTTTCTTTTTTGGTTCACGCCAGAGCTTCACTAGTACAATGAAGACCATTATTCCCAACATCTGAGCCAAACATCTGGATGCAGCATTGGAGATGAACTTGAGAAGTCCCTCCCCCAAGTAACCATGGACCAAATAGCAACCTAGCAGTCGCTACCATCTACTCTGATTCCGTATTACAAACGCCCGAGTGTGGGAAGCATAGTCCCTCTTACTTTTCCAAATGCCACAGCTGACATTGTATGAAACAGTCATAGTCATGGTGATAATTAACAACACAATGTAAGCTGAAGATTGCAACTTGTAAATCAATCTTTTAGAAAGATTACGTACATTTTAGCATTGGTAATATGTAAAAAATTATAAACATGAATCAGTGATTAAGCTAACTGTATATTTAAAAAAGTTCATTATGAATTCTCAAAGACAAAAGGCTTTAGAAAAGTAAGGATGGTGTGTAGAATTCACAGACACCCCATCTATCACCCAGCAAAACAATGATTGATTAATTTATTGTTACTTACTGACCCTAAGCAGTACTAGGAAACATAATTTAAACCAGAAGTTATCCATGTCAACTTCTGTTATCTGGAGGATTTGTAGTGTGTTATGAATCAGCTAAGAGGTCTTAGGAGTGTCATCATGTCACTTAATCAAGATTAAGGATGGCATTGGCTGCTCATAAAAAGGTAGAGTTCTCTGCTGTAGTAGCCTACGGTGTTCTATTTTGATTTGCTTCTCTCTGATATGATTTCATGAAGTGAGTTCTTTGGAAATTCTTTTACTCTTGAAATGCAAGCCGTGGCTAGTAATGAGCACCAGCCACGAGGCAGGTGTTCACAGTCTGCTCACTGAAGGCTTAATGAAATGAATTCATTCAGTAGACTATACTTTTGTATGGACTGTGTTTTAAAACAGACACACTGACTTAGGAGCAACTTTTCAGGTGACCACTCAGTCATCTGTTCCTCTCTTTACCCATCTCTTCATTTAAGTTTCTTACCAGCTTGTGAACAAGCTCAGACAGGCCTGCACAGGTGAGTGGTGGAGTGAGACACAGAGAGACAGAGAGACAAAGAGAGGGAATATGAGAGAATATTCCCTGGCCTGTATTAAAATCAGCCCTTTGTTTGTTTCTTTGTTTGTTTGTTTGTTTCTGAGAGGGTCTCACTATGTAGCCCTGGCCCAGGACTTGCTAAATAGAGACACTAGACATACACCAGCAGACCTAGCTATCCTTGCTCTTTGAGGTTCTTCAACATTAACACAGTCTTCCTTCTGGTCTTAGTTAGATTTCTATTGCTATGAAACACAATGACCAAAGCAACTTGGGGAGGGAAGGGTTCATTTGGCTTAGACTTCCACATCACTGTTCTCATCAAAGGAAGTCAGGACAGGAACTCAAGCAGGGCAGGAACCTGGAGACAGGAGCTGATGCAGAGGCCATTGGAGGGGTGCTGCTTATTGGCTTGCTCTCCATGGCTTACTCAGCATGCTTTCTTATAGAATACAGGACCTCCAGCCCAAGGCGGCCCCACTCACAATGATCTGGGTCCTCCCATATCAATCACTAATTGAGAAAATACCCTACAGGTGTGCCTACAGCCTGATCTTATTGGGGCATTTTCTCTATTGAGGTTCCCTCTTCTCCAGTGACTCTAGCTTGTGTCAAGTTGACATAAAACTAGCCAGCACACTACTCCTCAAGGAGCTGACTGTGGAAGCTGCCCCTGACCAGTCTCCAGCCTCCCATAGCGGACATCTAGTGCCATCTCAATATGTCAGCCATGATCATTTCTTTAACCCTCACATCTGGACACACCTGCTCCCCATGGCCTCTAAGCTTGGTTTACTTCCATGAACTGGCTCCTACTTGCTCCCAGCTCCATCTTTCATCTGTTGTACTGGAAATTCTGGTCCAGCTCAATTTATTTTCTTGTCTTCATGCTCTCTCTCACGACAGTCATACCGCACATGTTCCCTCTGCCTGGGTGTTCCCCCAGCTCAGCTCCCATCAGCTGTTTGTCATGAGGACGCTTCACAAGCAACTCTGCTCTTACTAAACCTCTATTCTCTGGGTCCTCTACTCCATGGTTAGCCACTAGATCAGGGAGGTGCTAACTTTCTTGGCTCTGGCCTCCCAACACTAAGAATTCTGTAGACATTCACTCATTCTTTTTTAATGGTTGCTGATCGCCAGCAATACATCAGGTACATTGTCTGTGTCAGTGACAGGGACACACATTTATGAACAAAACAGACTAGAATCTGCCTCCACAACCCATGGACATTTTCACCCAGGTACTAGAGTTGTGAAAGGAGATCATGACAGTACTGGACCCTGTAACCCGAACCAGCCTCCAAAACCCACCCCAGCCACAGTATCAGACTTTCTCAAAAGAACCATTCCCATGAACACAGCAGAATTTTCAGTGTGGGCGGGTGAAACACTGTAGTGGCTCAGGCCTCACCTCAGTCTTCCTGAGTGAGAGGCTTTGCAGCTGGGATCCAGAAATCTGTCTTTTAACGCGTTCCCTGATGTGCTGGTAACATGCGTGGCTCAACCCAGATCTTCGTGCTAGAGAAGACAGGGGAGCTCTGAGTCCCCCTAAGCCAGTAGGAAGCAAGTTGGGGGAACAAGTGGGAAGCACCGTTGCTGCAGAGAGGCAGATCCTAACTGCTTCCAGAACTTTCGTTAAGTGCACACTGTGTGCCCACAGTGTGCCCACAGTGTTGCAGGGCTAACAGGGCTCACTAAACAGAGTGGGGCTTTGCCTTCCTGGGGGAAGGGGTCAGGGGTCAAGGAGCAACCCTGAAAGAAAAAGCTCTTGCCTAAAACTGGGTTTCCAGTAAAAGTTCCTTGCAATGGAGAAGGGATTGAGAGACTACAAAAATAGTCAATATGGCTAGGCACAGGGTGCGTCTGTCTGGGAGGGGCACGAGATAAGACAGGAGCGGTGGAAAGGTACCAGGTCACACAATATTTAAACTCAGGGAAGGAAAGGGAGGAAGAGGTGCTATTCTGTGGATGTTGAGAAGCCGGACAAACCAAGAGGATGGTCTCCCATTCTGTGGGAAATCCCATTGTTCAGCCCCAAACCTTCCAGTAAAATGCAGGACGAATAGCAAAGTTCTCCCAGCCTCCCTGGGATGACTTTGGCAAGTGAGTTTTTACCTCATTATTTTAGATGCTCGTGTGTCTTCCAGTCATCAGAGTGTATGCTAACACCTACAGGCATCTGCAAGTGTGCATGAACATGTCTTCGGTGAGAGACAGAATGGAGCTAGGAAGGGACTGTGTGAGTTGCATCCTGTGGTGTCTGGCATTTAGGACAAGAAACACTGGCAGGGGTGTTCTGCTCTCAGCCCTACTCTTCAGCACAACACAGTCTCTTAGTTCCTTCTTTGTTCTTTTCTTCCTTTTCTTTACAGTGAGCATGTTTCGATTTGAAATTTACATTTTTAATTGAAGGAGGAGGAGCACATCACAGCATGTGTAGAGGTCAGAGGACAACTTGCTGGAGTTGGTGCTCTCCTTCCACTTCTTGTTGCTTCTGGGGCTCAAACTCGTATTGTTGGGCATGGGGACAAGTAGCGTTACCTGCTGACCCACCTCCCCAGCCTGGATTAGTTTAATAATTTAAAGAAAAATATTGGGTTGATTTTTTTTGGGGGGTGGGGGGTTGTCCTGGAACTCACTCTGTAGACCAGGCTAGCCTCAAACTCAGAGATCAGCCTGCCTCCACCTTCTGAGTGCTGAGATTAAAGGTGTGCACCCCCACTGCCTGGCAAAAAAAATAACCTTTGACAGTAGTAATTAAATATCCTTAGAGGCAGTGGAGACTAGTGAAAACCGCAAACAGAGAACACACCTAGCAAGAAGCTGACAGATGAAGAAATGAAGGGTCAGGACTCCAGGGGAGGCGGTTCGTCACGGTACCATCATGCCTTCTATGTAAACACACAGAAGCAAGGCTGACAGGAAGCTGCAGATAGATACCCCACATGCCATGTGCAAAGGAAACCAGTGGCCTGGGACACTTGTCTTCTTTTACAGTTAGGGCATTAAGACACTCTGCAGAGGGCTGGCTCTTCCTCTGTGAACTTTAGTTCTCTGCATAACACATGGGTCAATTTACTCAGGCGCTTACTATCAGTTGCCAGTCTGCTTCAGCCTGTACCTGACTATATTTAAGGTAGCAAGGGACACATCAGAGGTTATTGCATGATTTCTGCCCTTGAGCAAATAATCGTGGCTTCTAACTTGGGAGACTTGCATGGGAAGGAAGCTGCTAGTCTCCTGGTCCAGTCTGTGCCTCTCGGGATCTGGTCCATCTGCTGTACCCTACCACAAGCACAGCATCTTATGCACTCGTTCGTTGTTTTTCTTCTCCAACATTGACTGTTGATTTCCCCCAATGCTTACACCATTGGCTCACTCCCAACTCCTTTGTGAATGAGTTTCTCAAGTTTCAGTGAGAATTCTGAAGATATAAACCAGTCTATCCTTTCAGTGAGGTTCATTGTAGAGTGACTGGGAAGAATAGGAGAAAAGGAGAGAGAGAGAGGGAGGGAGGGAGGGAGGGAGAGAGAGAGGGAGCTATTAACCAACAGTTTTCTTTTATGAACAAGAAAATTGGCCGTTTTCCTATTAGCATATGAGGAACCTAGGACTGTCCCTTGTTGTCAAGGCAACAGCTATTCCTTGGGTGGCTACAATAGAAAAGAAGCCAGAATGATCTTCATAAGATCATTTTTTTTTCTAAATCATCAAATCCTAGAAAGAACAGAACCCTGAGAGTTGCCCAGCCTGTTCCCATCTCTACTGAAGACCCACTAAGATAATTGGAAACAAGCACCCCCACCTCCCACCCCTAACCCCCCCAAAAAGGTCCTGTTTTAAACACACCTGAAGAGCCTGCATGGCTTTCTCTGTAGTCATTTGTGGTCTCTTAAAATGTGCACTATGGCTAATGTTTCTCGGAGATTCTTCAGTGTCTCACGCAGCAGCTGGGAGTTCACTTCTACCGTTGCGTTCTGAGTAGAGAGTAACGGCTGCTCTTTCCTGCGCCTTAAGTTTCTCCCGGTGACTAGAGCCAGACCCTCTTTCTCCTGCCGCCACTGGCACTCGATCTTCTTCACGGCGAGTTCTGTACTCCTCAGGGCTGTCTCCGAGGAGGGACTCGGTCCTGACTCCTCAAAGAGGCCAGTGGATGGGAAGCGCTGTCCCCACCCAGCTCTCGGGTCCTCAAGCATCTGGGGGATGTTACCCATGAAACCATCTTCCTGCTCAGGGTCCCTTGTTTCTTTCATTCTCACAGGGGGCCAACACAGCTTGTTACCTGATGGGCGCATTCACCGCCTCACTTTCGTCTTGTGTTTTGTTTTCTCACCTCTTTCTTCGGAGAGATAATCCAGCCCCACACCTCTCAGATCCTGATGACAAGTTTCACAGCTGACCCCCCCCTGTGCACATCGCTGGATGTTAACACAAGCTGGATAAATTCTACCTAAAATACCCGTACTGACTGACCCGACCCAACAAACGAATGGCCTAGAACTGGGTATATCCTTTGACTCACTGTGTCTTTTGACCTTAGTGCCTTAAGGATGCAGGTCTTGCCTTCTGAGTCTCCTTTTCTTTAAAATGAAAGGAACAAAGACCAGCCACCTGTATCGGTCCCTCGTCCTCTGCTGAGTACCAAGTCACCTGCTCTGTGTCTGTCACCATCCCAGCTTCAGTTCTGTAGGGTAGCTGTTTATCATCACCCTGTTCTCCACAAAACAAAACAGGAGTTTAGCATTTTTAAAGTATGTTCCCAGGTGTCTTAATTACTTTCCTATTGCTGTGATAAAACACCACAACCAAGGCGGGAAGTGTTTATTTCAGAACTATAGTTCCAAAGGGACAATAGTCCATCACAATCACCAAGGGAAAATATGGCAGCAGACCAGAGCTCACTTCTCCAACCACAAACAGAAGCAGAGAGGGCACTGGGAAGTGAGCATGGCTTCTGAAACCTCAAAGCCCACCCTCGGTGACACACTTCCTCCAGAAACACCACACCTCCTAATCCTCCCCAAACAGTGCCATCAACTGCAGACCAGGTATTCAGATGCCTGAGAATGTGGGAGCCATCTCATTGAAACCCCCACACCAAAAATCACATAGCCAGACTTGGGGGAGGTGATTTGGTCATCCATACTGTAACCACTGTGCCACTGAGGCAAGAAAATAGGCATTAGAGTTTTTAAAAGGTGACTGTCAGGGCTCGTAAGGTGGCTCAGAGGTTGAGAGCACTGACTGTTCTTCCAGAGGACTTGAGTTTGACTCCCAGCACCATTTGTAACATCAGTTCCAGGGGATTTAATGCCCTCTTCTGGCCACTAAAGGCACTACACACATGTGGTACATAGAAATACATGTAGGCAGAACACCCCCACACATAAACTTAAATAAGTCAATCTCAAAATTTAAAACAATGCAAAAATTAACTATTTTTGCTCCTAGATTTATTTTTTCACTTACAAATACCTACATCATATTTGCTATGTATCAGATACTGCTCTAAGTTCCTCTAAAATAGTCCAAAACAAAGCCTGTGGCACAGCTCTGAGGTAGATATAACATTTCTATTTTATAGAAAGGCAAATTAAGGCACTTGGGTCCAAGCAGCTCCCACATTTCACAGTGTATAAGGTATAAAGCTCATTTGTGGTTGCCGAATCTGGTCCTTACTGTCCAGTAGCCTGCATTTTAGGGATTAATTCTTGGGAACATTTATGGACATGCACAAGAAGTTTGTATATCTGTTCATAAAGTCAAAATTGGGAAAACATGCCCAATAGGGTAGTAGGCTAGAAAATCCACAAGGTTCTCCATAAATGAGCAATACCTCCTTGTGGAGGAGTTATCAATATGTATAAGGATAGAAATGAACTAGAAGAACCTAGGGACAAAAAGGAAACATTTGTCTCTGGGGAGGAGATAGTGATTCTTTTAGATATATTTGAAATTTTACTTTTTTTTTTTTTAGATTCTTTAAAAAAGTTTATGTCTATGAATGTTTGCCTGCATGAATGTTGGTGCACCACCTGCATGTCTGGTCCTGTGGAGGCCAGAAGAGGATGTCAGACCCCCTACTAGAGTTATAGATTGTGAGTGCTGAGAACCCACTCCAGGTCCTCTGCAAAAGCAGCCAGTGCCCTTAACTGCTAAGCCATCTCTCCAGCCCTAGTTTTCCATGTTAAATAATGAAAGCATATTTCTGAACAGCAGTTCTTGGTTAAGAAGCAGTTGGCTGTGGATGTAGCTCCAAGATGCAGTGCTTGCCTAGCCAGAGTGAGGCCCTGGGTCCTATCCCCAATACTATGAGAAGGTTTACTTGAGTACTTGTGTCTGTCTGGATTTTCCTTTTTCTAACAGATGGTGCTCATGCTACAGAAGTCTGTAAGGGCAGATCATGCTCTGCTCCAATCTTAAGAAATATAGCCTTCCTGGCCCATCTTTTGCTGACACATAGAGTACACAGTAGGCTACTTGATTTGCTCCAATATAGATGAAATGTGATCTGGGCTTTATCCCTCAGTACTCTACAGCTATTTCCAAAAGCCACTCCACCAAATTTGTGTGTGATAACGTACAATTAATGCATGCACACACATCTGCACATACTCCTTTTTAATAAGTGACATTAAGAGAATGGTACTCACCTCCTTCAAAGTCTATTTCGTTGAGCTCCAAAGAATACCTGCCTTAGGAAACCATTGCTGTCTCTTGCCAATAGAGTTGTTACATCCAAATCTGAACCAGCATTTCACCTGGTTCTGCTGGCTGAGGCAGACAGAACTGGCTTGCTATAGGTCTCCAGGATCCCCTCTCCACACTCTCCACATTAGTTTAGCAGCACTGCCCTTCACTGTAATCCTCCCACAGCCACGCTCCATGTTGGCTGAGCCTCAGTGCTCCAACAAGTAAACCACTTCCAAACAGCGTGTGTGTGTGTGTGTGTGTGTGTGTGTGTGTGTGTGTGTGTGTCGGGGAGGGGGGTCAAGAGCATTCAGGGAGCATCAGATAACTGTGAGACCAGCTCCAAGGCCCTGTCTCCCTTCAGGGGCACATTAGGAACTGCTCAAGTGAGACACAGCTGCACTATCCCATCTTATCTGGTGTCAAATGGGGTGCAGACCCCTTCATGGTGAGGCTCTTGGCTTGTTGCCAAAGGTTCCCCCTTCAATGCACAAGAAGTTTGTATATCTGTTCATAAAGTCAAAATTGGGAAAACATGCCCAATAGGGTAGTAGGCTAGAAAATCCACAAGGTTCTCCATAAATGAGCAATACCTCCTTGTGGAGGAGTTATCAATATGTATAAGGATAGAAATGAACTAGAAGAACCTAGGGACAAAAAGGAAACATTTGTCTCTGGGGAGGAGATAGTGATTCTTTTAGATATATTTGAAATTTTACTTTTTATTTTTTTAGATTCTTTAAAAAAAATTTATGTCTATGAATGTTTGCCTGCATGAATGTTGGTGCACCACCTGCATGTCTGGTCCTGTGGAGGCCAGAAGAGGATGTGTTTCAGCTCTAACCTACTCTAGATGGCACACACTCTGCCCGATGCATTTTATGAAAAGCGGATCAATTTTGAAGCCAGTTTAGAAACCCGAGTATCAAAGGAACCCCCACATATACAGGACTGGTTTTGTCTTCTCTCCAGGGAATCTGTAAGTCTTGGTTGTCTCATATCCCAAGCAGGAAGGTGGTAACCACACAAAGAGGCTACATGAAATGAGCCTAAAGGCAGATTTTCTCCACAAGCTTCACGGGTGAATCTAATGTCTAAACTGTCATCTGCGATGACATTCCTAGAGTTCCATCAAAGGGCAACTCAAGGGAAAGATATCTCAGCTTATGAGTCACTCTGAAAAAGTGAGACACACACTAAAATCCGACGTTCTCATCAGCCATCAAATGTACAGCACTGTCCTTCTTTGGTAGGACACCCACAGCAGGTGCCTTGCTTCTGTTAAAGTCAGTCATAAGTAAATGACATCATAATTGGTTGTACAGACCAGTACACAGACCACACAGGGTTCTATACATCCAGTTTCTGATTGTGTGACTCTGAAAAATTGCCTACAGTATCCAAACATCATCGTCTGTATGTGTAGAATGTATTCTCAAGTTCATACAACTTTTTTTAAGAATTAAAAGTAAGCAAGTCTAGCCAGGGAGTTAGCTCAGTCAAGAAAATGTTTGCCTTGTAAGCACGAAAACTTGAGTTTGATCCCCAGAGCCCATGTAAGATGCCAAGTATGGTGGCACACGCTTACAGTCTCAATGCTAGTGAATGAAGACAGCTGGAACCCTAGGGCTCTCTGGACAGCTGGCCTAGCCTCACCAACAAGCCCAAGTCCTAGTGATAGACTCTGTCGAAAGAAATAAGGTGGGTGGTCCGGAAAACAATAGCAGAGGCTAGCCTCTAGCTTCTGCAATAACATGGACACACACTGGAACAAACACACGTGCACGCACCAGCACACGCACACCAAATATAGTAAAAAGCGAATGATAACCTTAGTCCAATGATCCACTCAAGTCTACTTCCTTTCCCCCACCTCTGTGCCTTCTTCGTAGACAAATGGACTTTGCACATCACTGGAACAGAAGCCTCAAAGCAGATGGCAACTGCTACAGTAAAAGGGATTCATAAAGGCATTGCCCACTCACTTCTTGGTCCATAATGCTAAAATTTTCCCTCAATTTAAGGTCTAAGGAAATTAATGAATGCCACCTAAGGGTCTTAGAAGGCTTTATGGGTAATATTTCATGAAACTATACAGGTCTGATATTAAAGGATGCGAATGGTCTCATCTTCCATTTACAGGCACTTGAATATTTGAGGTTTTATGCTTCCAAAGCAACACACACACACAACAATAACAACAACATTCAATCTGTGACCACGATGTAATTAAGACCCATGATTTCTAATTCCCAGGAAAGCCTCTAACCCCTAAAAATACTTCAATTCAATAGCACTTTGGTCTCTGGAATTAGATCCCGTTATCAATGACTTCCACATGGAAAGATCATTCCAAAATGTGTAATTAACCAAGAAAATGCAAATAAACCAATTTGTACCTGCTATTTAGAGGTAAGATAGACATGTCTTCAGTTCATTATTTTAAAATGCAAGCCTTTTCCACTTCAAATATAGCTAATGTTCTCCAGGGTTGTTTTTTTTTTTCAGAAATTACATTTTCAGTGAAGTATTTTAGATCACCGTTTATGAATCAATTATCAGTGCAGAGTCTAGGATGGAGAGAGACATGTAGGAACACAATGATAGGGAATATCTTTTTTTAGTGACCTTTGGCAAATCGATTCAATAACCATTTTTTCAAACTCTTACTTTTACAAGACCCTGTGCAAAGAGGAGCAGGAGTCAAGTTCCACATCCAGCACAGCTAGATGCATGGTCGCACTTGGCTGCTATTACTGAATCAAAGAACCTTGTGAATGGGTAAACACTAGTGTGTGTCTTCTAAAATGCAGACAGCAACCACATAATCAAAGGCCTGCAAGGGCACAGTCCAAAAAGGCGTCTTACAGGAAGAAATATTTAAGCTGGAAGCTGCTTTGAAGTGACAGGCTCAGTTCTGAGTAATTTAATGGAAGTAAAACAAAATCAGACGGTCTGGTGCATTATTAGAAGAGGGTCTGGGATGCTCAAGCCCTCTAGTTCTCTGCCTCGTCTTCTCTGCTTGCTCTGATCACATGTAGCCTCGCTGTCTATAGTAATCTATATGGGATTCCCATGTACGTTGGCGAACATGGCCATAAACAGCTTTCAGCTGACATCCTTTCCAATTTAGTAACACAAAAGGAGAAAGAGCCTCTTGTCTACTTTATCAAGGAGGGGCTCCAGTTGGCTCATCCCAGGTTCTTTCTCATCCTTAAACAATTCACTGTGCCCGTGTGCATGAAGGCATGTGAAGGTTAGGCCATGTGGCTAGAGTTGGGGCACTACTGTGATGAGCAATACGGTCCCACGTTCTCAAAGGAAGAAGGGATCCAAGTAGAAGCAAACATAAGTTCATCACAGCCTGTGAAAATGAGTCAGCCACCTCCACAAAAACATGGCCAAGATGGCTGTTTCAAGCAAGAGAAAGAATTCCAGCAAAAATCAAGAAACGGGGTGGGGGTGGGGTAGTAGGACACAGTTGCTATGAAGGGGGAAATGGGGAAAATGGGTAGGGGAGACTTAGGGAGGGGGAAGGGAGGGGCAACATAGAGAAAGATGGAAGGAGGAAGGATAAATAACACTCAAGATGTCTAAAAAAGACAGAGAGCTACATTATTTTATGCTTACTTAAAATTACACATATTTGTTTACACACAAACACACACACACAGACAGACAGAGTTTAACTGAATTTACACCATTTGGGGTAAAATGTGTTCCCCTAAACCATAGATTATCTAGTAAACCCCGCCATGCCAGTCATGGGAAACCTCTGAGTCAGAAAACCCCCACCAATAAAAGTTATTGCTGTTTCTTTTGATGCCTTCCAGAAAGAAGGGAAGATCCTACTACTGAAGACACCACTTCAGACGCAGGACTTGGAAGAAGCAGGCTGGATCTGACCTGGAAGCCTCCTCCCGAATGATTAGGGCTTACGGTACTAGAAGGAGTTATGTAAACTGCCAAAGGAGAAAAGTGATTCATAGTACTATCCACCCAGCTGTAATGCCTACAAACCACAGCAATGACCATCGCAGAAAGATAAACTAGTGACACATACCCCAGGGTAACCAGTGCCACCCAACTGGACTTAAGGTCCAATCAATAGAAGAGAATCTATGCCCTCTAAATTTCGCCAACTGCTAGTGGCTGGTGAGGCCTTGTAACCTGGAAGGGAACCCACTACCGTCACTAACAAGTATGACTCCTAAACATATTCTAAATATGCTTATGTCCACAGGTAAGACAGCGCTCACCCCTCAACAAAGAAGTTTCCTTTTGCAGCAGACAGAAACTATTACAAAAAGCCACATCTGGTCAAAATGCAGAGATCAACTGATCATGGGGTACCCAGCCCTAGTGGATCCATATACAGCGCAGCTTCTACACATGAGGCTCAGAGAACATCTTGGAAGAGGCAGAAAGACTGTAAAAGCCAGAGGAATCATACTCATGCAAGAATGTAGACTGGAAATTTTCAATAAAAAAGAGGTGCTGTAACACCAAAGACAAGAGCAAATGAGGCTTGAAGTGTGGAGGTAGAGATCTGCAGATACAACTTCAGCCCAGGATTGACAGTGCTGGGAAATTCCAAGTCTCATGCATCAACTCATGTTTCTTTTGTTTACGTTCATGTGAACTGTATATTTTCACTCAACTGAAAATAACCCGGCTAATAGAGACACCTGTCCTTCACTGAGCACTTGATACATGTGTCCTCGGTGCGTATTACCACGTTCTTAAATCTATGTAGCAGCCTAGGGAAGGAAGTAAAGAGGACTGCATATTCTATAAAGGGAGAGGACATGAATAATGGGAAAGTTAACTATTGAGATTTGGAGATGATACTCTACACGTTTTGCTCAACTCCAAACCTATGTCTTTCCACTGCTTCCTCTCTGTGCCTTGCTGCCCCCATACAGTTAGAAAGCATACTTTAGTTGAAAACAGCAAAACGGTTTGAACTAAGGCAAGAGCAGTGAGGCAAGAAAGGCAATTCAAGGAATATTTAAGAAGGAGAAGTAATGGTTCCAGACACATTATTTTACCCCAAGTTGTCTAAAATGTTGAGACAACCTAAGAAATCTAAGAAGATTCTGCAGTCAGATTAACTTTGGTAAATAAATGCTGGCTGGGAAGGAACAAATCATGTTTCTTCTTAAGTGCCCATTGAAGCTCGAAGTGGAGCTTCCTCTCCAGTGGGTTGTCAAGAATGCCACCAGCCTTTGGGTCTGTAGAAGGTCACAGCAAACACACAGGCTTGAGAGCTATGTATGTTGTCAGTGTTTACAGTCTCTTAGCGGAGAAGATTGTTTACAGGCAGCAGATACCACGAGAAGTATGACAGTACAAGATGATCATCTCTGTCCTGAAATGTTAGCATCAAATGAGTAATCCTGGGCCTGAAGAGGTGGCTCCGGTAGTTAGGAGGGCTGGCTGTTCAGAGAACTTTCTGTTTGGCCCCCAGCACCCACATGGTAGCACACAATCACTTTAACTTCAGTTCCAGGGGACCCAACACTCTCTTCTGGCCTCTGTGGGCATCTGCATACACATGGTACACATACTTATATTCAAGGCATACACGCATGTAAACATAAAGCAAATAAACCAATATTAAAAAGAAAGAACGAGCCTTTCCTCCTGTGAATCCCTCATCTTGGAATACTGTTCCTTTTTTCTACCTTACGCCTGCACATCCATTTGAAATGACATCACTCAAGCACAGGATCTCTGTGTCTTTCACTCTTTTCTTTTTTACTCATTTTCTGTCTTGTTTAAGTATTGATTGTTTTAATTAATTAATTAATTAATTAAATTTTAATTAATACACAAAGCACAGTACTCTGTTTTCATCCTCTGGTAGAATGGGCACTTTGGTCTCTGCTGCCTGGCCTCTGGCTCTTTATTCATCATCCTTCTTAAAAATATTTTTATTCCACAGCACTGGACCCCAGAGTGCAAATATCATACTTCCTACAGACCTGGGCCAAATTTCCTCACTATAATCCACTAATCTCAGGCCTGGGCAGATTATCTATGAGCTATGGTTTTCTTCTGTGTAATAAAATTGGGGCCGGACAAATATCTCCCTCACCAAGCACTTTAAGAATAAACAAAATGATCACAAAACTTTGGAATGCCAGCCTAAGACAGTCACTAGAGGCCTGGAAGCCTGTTTCAGCCAGACCTGACCGGAAGCCTGTTTCAGCCAGACCTGACCGGAAGCCTGCGCATTCTTCGTTGCGTCTCTGGCCTCCAGCAAAGAACACAGGGTCTGGCAGTCACTTAGGAAGTGTATGAAGGAATCATAGGAAGCCAGACACATGATTTCTGTCTCATTTTTCTCCATGGAACACATCCCAAGATGATCGACTCTTTGTTGGTCTCTTTCAACCTCATACTGCTGGGCTAGGATGGACTGCAAGTCCAGGACGCATGGAAACACCAAGCACCCATATATCACCCCCAATTCTTCTACTGCCCCAAATATCTGATGTACACACACACACACACACACACACACACACACACACACACACACTCCTGAATTAAGGTCATTTTCAGAATGAAAATACTTTTAAGGAAGATGTAGAATATTAAAATATCGATATAAGCCATAGGGTCAATTTAGTATTTCTTTATTAAGAGACTTAAAGAAATGAATAACTTTTCATTGAGTGAGTCTACTAATGATTTAGCCTAAGGAAGAAAACCAGAGTCTAATAGGGCATAAAAGCAGATACAGTTCTGCATATTTATTATGATGAAAAAGTAGGTCCATGGTTCAACAGACTGTAGGGCAGTGGGCAACTGTCTCCACAAACTGCGTTCTGTAATATGAGGGACTTTTCCTGGGGAGACATAACACATATGTCTACTCACCCCAGAAAGGGACCCATGGCAGAACAAAGTATGATTCCACCAAAGTCCACCTCAGTGAACCAACAGGTGTATAATTGGGGTCACTAACAGGAGACAAGTAAGGAGTTACTTATGGGGACTAGAATGACCCCGAAGCAGCCTCATTCCCCAAAGTTCACCCCAACACAGATGGCTCAGAAAGCTGGAGCTCTCTGCACACCTCACAGGCAGCTCCACAGCCCAAGAACCCCCTCTCCTTCCCCCTCTGTTGGGCAGTCTCCTCCTGGTTATTCGCTCCTTCTGTCAAACTGGGAGACTTCAAGAGCCTCCCAAGTTCTGCCTGCAAAAACTTGGATCTTTTGTGTAGCTCCTGAGTCTGAGAGTATCCCTTTCTCTCCGAAGGTGATGTTCTAGTTAGACAAAACTGCTCTAAACATCCTCCGAGGTCCACATTCAAAGTGGCTCACTTGTCCCAGAAAAATAAATAATTTCAGAAAGAAAACTACCCTCAAACAAAAGGACTGGTAAACAAAAATCCATGCAATCTAATGCTCTGTGGAAAGTCAGTCCATTTACACACACAAATTGTAGGTAATGCTGTGAAATGAATGAGTACATAAAAAGATTGGAAGAGAACACAAAAATTCCATCTACCCAACCCCATTCATGTCTTTAATTCAAGTAATAAGAATTTAGGCAGTTAAAAATGCCTGTATATTAAAGTAGGAAGATTATCTAGTTCCATACAAGATGAGAGGTTTTTTTTCTTCTTTAGCAAAGTACGCACATTTGTTAAATTACAATATTTTATTTATAATTAAAATTTTAGTGAGACGCCGGGCGGTGGTGGCGCACGCCTTTAATCCCAGCACTCGGGAGGCAGAGCCAGGCGGATCTCTGTGAGTTCGAGGCCGGCCTGGGCTACCAAGTGAGTTCCAGGAAAGGCGCAAAGCTACACAGAGAAACCCTGTCTTGAAAAAAAAAAATTTGTGAGATACACAGACTTCAATAAGAGATCAGAAGACTTTTCCCTTGAGACTTTTTAAAATCCCATATTCACCTGTTTCCCTGTAATTAACACATTTTGGGGCCCACCTTTCCTCCTTATTATGGGGTAGCAGGAGAAAGACCCTAAGCCACAAATAGGAAATAGGTAAGTAACTTCCCAATTCCCCAGCTCTGCACATCACTTGGAGTCTGTCTGTCCTTGGTCCACATTGTCAAGCACCACTGAGAACCAAGCATGGTTCCTCCCCTGGGATCCTTGAATCTGCACATTTCTGACCATTACCCAGAGCTGACTAGCTCAGTTCCTTACCCGTGTCCCCTGGGTGACCTCCAAGCCTGAACCTGGCCTGTGTGCCTTCAGCCCTCTGGTTCACCTCGTCTGAAAGGGCTGACCAGGCCGGCAGGCATCTTTCCATCTGTTCACTGCTTCAGTCTCAAGCCCCTCCTCACTGTTCACAGGATGCCCTGGCAAGGGGAAGCAGCTGCTCCAGAAACTCCTAGGACACTCCATGCTCTCACTTACACCAGAAGCGCTTTCACCTGGGACTCCTGACCCTCTGGTTCTGGTAGTGTCTCCAGAACTCATCACGACTTGTGGTACAATCTGGTATCAGAAGGTACGCTCCAAGGATGATACAGAACTATGTAATACAACACAGTATAGTCTAATCTGTTTTCCTCGCTATGTATACTTACTCAGCGTTTGGGGTTGGTTGGTTTGAATGCTGTATCTTACAGATTTCTATAAATCCCATGCTTAGCACGGCGCCTCATATGAAGCCTGGGCTCCACCTTATGACAGAATGATGAGGTGGTTCATGAACAAGAATAGTTCAAGTATTAATACAAAGGGGTTTGGGGATGGAGCTCAGTGGTAGAGCATGGCCCCCGAGTTTCCTCTCCAGTGCAATAATGGGGAAGGAGAGAGACTGGTTTACCCAGCAGTCCGTGGGCTAGTACAAGTGGAGATCGGCCACCCTTGCCCCAGCAGCACTGATGGAAGACAGGCACCATCTCACTGTCAGTGTGGCAGAGGGGCACGTCTATTGTATAAAGTGCTGTCTAACCTGGAGATCAAGGCGTAATCCAGATGAGAAATACACCAACATCAAGACAACAGTTTCTAGGAGCCTTTGGAAAGCACCACTCACTGTTAGTAAGTGCATTGGTTTAGCAGAATTTGAAATCTCCTGGATTTTTTCCCAGGGCTTTCCTTAAAGCTGTTAGTTGTCTTTCCTCGGGGTTGCCAGTCCCCACAAGGACGTTCTTCAGAACAAGAGCCTCTGGTGTGCATGGTGGAAGGAAGGTGCCCAGGACCAAATAACGCCAACAGAGTTTGGAGAGATGCCTGGGAGGGAGGCAGCACCAACTGTGAGAAAACATCATTACTTCAACGTTTGTGAAAACTGAACAGCCAAATCCATTTGAGCTTGGAGCTGACCGGAGCTGACGTGAGACATATTAGGAAGTGCTGGCGTGTGAATGTAGACAGTAGGTTCAATGTCAGGAGATGAAGTTCAGATCTGGCTGCTCCATTTCCACGGCCCTGCTTTCCTGATTCTTAGAAGGAGAAAGCTGGGCTAATGTCAGACACTTAACTTTGTATTTTAATCATGACAAATTCTATGCTAATCATTTTTGTATCAGAGATACTTAAGCTATGTCAAAGATTACCTAAACGTGAATGGGGGTAAAAACACATTTTAATTTCATACCATCTAGATGGACATTTAGACACCTGGACCCTATTTGATCCTCACCCGTGAAAATAAATCTAGTTAATTGGCCCTCTACTCAATGGTCTTCTTCAATACCTAGTGCCATTTCTTCTTTTCCTTCCCCATAAGTAACTGAGATTTAAAAACAAAAACTAATGGATATACAAGCACGAAGCTACCATGGTATTAGGGCCTCTGTGGCTGGCTAACCAAAAGCTGCTTCTGCGTCTGCGGCATGCTGTAGACACATCTGGCTTACTTGAGCTCACAATGGAGCCTTATGAATCGTGCTAAAAAGCACTGTTTGTACAAATGCAAATACTGCCCCATCTGCTCAGGCTTTTTTCCTTCTGTAGCTTTTGTTCCAGTGTGGTAAAAGCCTGTTTCTTTCCCCTGAAGTGCTCCCGCTGATGGGGGGTGAAGTGTAGGACAACGGACTAACATCCATTATCAAACAAATACAGGGGCTTTTCAGCAGCTCCTCACAGGCAATGCTGCCTTTTTCTCTGGCACTGAGTTGAAAGCGGTTTGTGCTCATGCAAATAAGACAAACAGGTGGGCAAGAAAAAAACATGTATGTGCTCCACACGCTGCAGTTGGCTTTGTATCCCGTACACTGCGGTCGGCCTGTAAATCTGCTGGCCTCTCTCTCCTCGTGGAGGGCGGCAGTCAGGCTGCTTGGCGGCCTTCTTTAGACTTCCTTATTATGGTTTAAGTCCTGATAAGTTCAACGGAAAAATTTACTTCTGCCTCACGCTTTCTTAGATATTTGACTTGTATGTGGGAGCACCCGCTTTAATCCAGGCCAAGTTGCAAGGAAACTGAACCCCAGGCTTTTGAAAACAATGACTCTCAAGGGATTCTGCTTCAGGACTTGCTGGTGGGGACCTGAAAGGGACAGTGTCCCTCCAAGCTCTGTCTTCAGATGCTCACAGGTTCCCCTCACCTAAAACTGACAGCACTGGTTGCTAGGTGATCTCTTCAGTTTCAGGAAAAGTAGAGAAATGAATGAGAATTATATACAATCTCCACAAGATGCTGGTAGCGGAGCCCAGAGGACAAGAACCTCAGAGAATGTCTTCAGTCTATTCGGAGCAGAGTACTCAGCTGGGCCCTGAACCTGACTTTCTCCCTCCCTGTTTTTAGATACAGAATTTCTAACTTGGCAAAACAGAGAGAAATGAAAGAGAGCTTGACCTTTTCTTCCTAAGATCTGGCCAGAGCAGAGCAGACGAAGATTACAAGTGCCAACGACCGTGAACAGTTTTCTCCTATACAAAAGTGGACAGGTGTCAGAGAGCATCTTTTACAGTTTTATTTATGGCTGATAAGTCAATCCTTTGTTGGATTTTAAATAATCTGAAAGAACATGACTGTTAGAGGTTGCTTCTTCTGGCTCTCTGAGGCTGTACTTCTCTCCCTTTTGAGGTTTAAGTTTTATACTTTTTGCAATTGGTGTCGATTTGTGGGTGATGTGTCAGGAGAAATGGGCATAAATGCTCTTGAGTCCAGGGGTGAATCGTTACAGATATCAAGGGCTTCACATGGCTGACACAGCTGATGATTCTGGGGAGAAAAGAGCGCCCTAGAACAGACAGTTCCTTTCCTGCACACCCTGGGAATGTCGGCTAATGGTTGTTTCTCTGTAGCCTGTTTTCCTGGACGGGTCTGAACTTGGCTTGCCGGGGCCAAGTACCAGGGTGAACTCTGGTACACAGTCACCTCACACCACAGTTGTGAGCTCTCTACAGATATTAACATCGCTGTCCAAACAGTTCAGTGACTAAAAATGTAATCTAAAATGAATTAATTATTGAGAACCAAAAGCCACTAAAGTGCAGCTATCGTCCTGGTACAGTGTCGATAATTATATTTACAACCCTGCAATCTATTTTAGAATGGCTGGCTGAGAAACGTAACGAGATAAAAATAATATCTGTCCTAAGAAGACTACTTTTTATCAAAGGTGATTTCCTTTTATGTTAAGGGCAACCTAACTTTTCACTCTTCCTGACTTCAAAGAGAAATGCATTATTCCAAATATGTTTTAAACTGTTAACATGAAATCCCTTATACATGAAACTATTAATATAAGGCTGGTCAGGAAAATGTCTAATTCTACTCATAATAATGTCTGGCTTTAATTAGACCCCGAAGAGTAAAGGATTTAAATTCAAATCTGGCCAACATTAATTACTGAGTTCTTAATAGTGTAGCATGTCTTTTTCTAGGTGTCTAGGGTCTGCCCTGTGCGAAGTACAAAGAGAAATTAGCTTTAGAGACAAAGGCGGGTTATCCTGGGGTGCTGGAGTACTGATAGGTGCCGTATCACAGAAGCCCACTCCCAAAATTCAGAGGCAAGGCAGAATTCTCCGCTATCCCCACTTGCTCCCCTTCCTTGCATGGAAAGCTAAGGCCCTGCACCCTCACCAGCACCACCCCTGCTCAAGCGGGGGAGAAGTCTCCTGCTACGTCTCTTGAGGTCCCTCCTCAACCTTAGCCCAGCGGCTGCTGCTGTGGCCACTAGCAGAGCTAGTTAATAACCTTCATTAATAACCAACTAGTCAGCAATCCCATCCATCAATAGGTTTGTTAAATATTTTTATTAGCCTCTTGTTAATTATTCATAACGGGTCTCATAACATTTTATGCACAAAAGGTATTTCGATCATCTTCACCTCCATTACCGTTTCTTGTCTCATCTCTACCACTAATTCCCTCCTCTGCCCGACTAGTCCCCCGTTTCTACTTCTCTGTCTTTTTGAGGGAATGTGCTACCCCATGAGTTTCACTAGGGTTGCTCACACAAGGTTTTTCATAACCACTCATGTTCGTGTCAGTCTTGTGAACTGTGCCGAAAGACGACGTGCTGAACCCGGGGCACTGAACACGGTCTCTTCCGGCTCTGTCCTGCCCCTCGTCCCTGGGGCCAGCCATGGGCAGTCTTCTCCTCTGAGAACTGACTGTAATTCCTGTTCTGAAAGCTTAATAAATTCAGGTCTGGAGAGAATGCCTTGGGATATTTAAAATACTGCACAGACAAAGCTGATTATTGGATTTTATTCTATGCCATTAATACATTTCTGTAACTTCTCAGGAAAGGTCCTAAAATAACTTCAAAATTGTAAACAAAACTATTATAAAACATACTCCCAATGTCAAGTGAACACTATCGGCTCCAATTTTGGTAAAGATTCAAATAATTTCAAAATTATTTTGATACATAAGATGAACATTTTATTCATTTAATATTTTATTAATTTACTTCTTACTTTATTTCAGCCAAAAATGTAAGGAGTCACTCTGGTTGCTAAGAGGCAAAAAGGAGCAATTCAGTGTTATTTGGTTTTAGAAGAAGAAACTAGGAAATCTTGTGATAAGTCACCCCCGTCCCACGAGACTCCTTCCTTGTGTATCAGAACGCTCTCCTCCTTTTCCAACTCTTGTATTCTGAGAAAAATAATTGGAGAACTGGGGGTGGGGAGGCAGGAAATATAACTATCCTGATAGAGTTTGGACTTAACAGTGAACCTGAGACCTAAGGACTCTGAAGGAATTTCGTGAAATCAACACAAAGCACGTTGAACATCCACCTTCACGGGTGAGAAGCTGGGTCTCTGGCTCCCTAACCACCCCCAGAGCCAGGATGAGAAGGCTAAGAAATTGACATGTTGACTGTAACACCCAAGCAATAAAACACACAGCGTGCTCTTCCGGCAGGTCTCATGTCAGCGAGCAAAACCAACCGAGCCCTTGGAGGACGTTCCCAATTTATTTCAGGGCCGGTGCTGATCTGAAGCAGCGAACTGTGCAGAGAGGGGAGGACTTCCGGGCGTTTTCCACAAGTAGACCTCAGTGCATTAAAAACAAATACAGTGTAGACCAAAAGAGACCGGCTACAGAGAGTGTGCAAGCACCAGAAAGAGCCGGTGTGGGGCGGCTTGGGCAGGCCTTGTGGGTCGCTCATACTGCAGGGGCGCCCTCTACGGGAGGTTCCTGGGAACGTTTGCACACAAGGAAGTTAAGATGAGAATCATTAAAATACAAAGTGTAAGGACACACGTCAATGGTAATGCCATAGCACATTACTTTGAATGCTAACAAATTCTTTTTAACTCCATGGAAAAATACAAAGAAAGATTTAACTTCAAAGAAATTCAAAGTTAGTTCTGCCGCGTAGCATAACTTTCTTGCGTAGGAATGGAGGTCCCCAGATGAACTTGGCCTCAATTCCAAGCCAGTTTTTCTACTCTGCGGACACGGGGGAGGGACCTGGGTGAGTGTTTGCCACTTGCTGGTAGGCTGTCGATTCTACCTCGGAACAAGCAGGGTGGTCGTGGGTTTGACTGGCCTCCTGGTTTATCGTGTGCTGTGATGGTGATGGTCCACGAAGAGATCCCTACTCTGTCTGGAATCCAGGACCACCATTTGTACTGTTTACCAGCTGGAATTTGACACTTTACCCTTGATGGCTATTTTGAGGGAAAAAGTTCCATATGTTTAGGATTTTCCAGCCAATAGATTCCAAGGTGGGTGCTCCCAACCCATGAGGATATAAAAACAATTCACACATATTTTTATTTCTATCATTAAGATGAACAAATACTGTATCGGGGAAGATGGCTTAGTTGGTAAAATGCCTGTCATGCAATCACAAGGACCCGAATTTAGGTCCCTGGTACCCATATAATAAAAAAAGCTCACTATGGCTGCTCATACTTGTGACCCCAGCTCTGGAAGGTGTGTGTGTGTGTGTGTGTGTGTGTGTGTGTGTGTGTGTGTGTGTGTGCAGGGACAGGAAACTCAACAGCCTAGCTAAATCAGTGAGTTCCAGTTCAGTGACTCTGTCTCAAAACATAAGGTGGGACATGATCTAGGAAAGGAACCCAAGGTGAACTTCTGGCCACCACATGCACACACACTAACAAGTACATTCACCACACACAGTTGTCAACTGAACGTAAAAACATAGGAATAAAATGGCTTGATACTTAGTGTACAATGACTCTCAAAACTGGCCCCTCTGTCACAGAACGGCTGTCAGTATGGCTGAGGGAAACGTGATCCCCGCAATGCAGAGGACTGGCAGGAGCCTGACTCATCAGCAGGCTGTCAGCAGCCTAGTCCTCGGGTGCTAAATGCTCCCGCACAGTGCTGCTGGAGGGCAGCATCTCATAGTGTCTGAGTGAGCCTGGGAGTGACATGGCACAGGACGGCCATGCTCCCAGTCACTTCAGAAAGTGCGGGAAAGAATGAAGTTGAGGATGAGTCGTAACTTTTAAAAGGCCTGTATGTATGTGCCTGTGTGTGTCTCTGTGTGTGTCTGCACACTGGTGTGTATATGACTGGTGAGGTGACTCAGTGCTCAGAGCCATTGATCACTTAGTGAGACTACCTCAAAACACAAAAGGAAAACGGGCAGAAGGAAGAGCAGGAAAGAAAACAAGAAAGGGGAAGCCCTCAAGTGACTCCCACTTGGTGACCTTTTCTGAGAGAAATATTTTGGCATTGGTGATTTTACCTGGCAGATTTTTTTTTTATGGAATAAACAAATATCATGATGAACATTGGTCGGGAAACAGAGTTTTCTACAACAAATAGGTGAGAAAATAAGTCTTTTCGGTTGTTAAAAATGATAATGGTAGTTTCTCTCTCTAGTTCCTCTCTATTTTATGAATGTTTTAATGTATTTTTTATGTCACACATATAATGTACGTTTATTATAATTATATACAAGTCAACAAACTTGACAAGGGCAGTCCTCACGCTGGACCTGAGACACCTGGGCCTGTGAGTTGCTCTGCCCAGGTGTCTGGTCTGGGTGATGTGTAACTAATACTGACGCTGAGCCGTTGGACCTGACATGCATCAGCTAGGACGCGTGCTGGCGCGGTCACCAGTGCTTTGGTCCAGGCTGGGCTGCTGCCGGTAGCCAGAGCACCACACTTCCTTAACCATGTTTAAAGGAAAGGATTTGTATGCATGTGTGACAGCGTGCGTGCACACACAGGCACCTGTGGATATGTGTGCTTCTGTGTGTGTGTGCACATGTATGTGCCTGTGTGTGCCTGCACACTGGTGTGTATATGTGTGCTGTCTGTGTCTGTGTTTGTACATGTGCCTCTGTAAGTGTATCTGTGTGCATGCATGTATGTATGTGTGCATAGGCACACCTTGGTGTATGTATGTGTGTGTGCTTATGTGCATGTGTGTGTGAACATACCTTGGGGTGTCTGTGTAAATGTACACATCTTGATGTGTATCTGTATCTGTGTGTCTGTTTATGTATGTATGTGTGTGCCTGTGCATATCTCTATGTGTGTATATGTCTCTGTGTGTGTATCTGTGACTTCTTGTTCCTGTCTGCATTCCTGTCTACGTGTGCACTAGTGTATGTATGTGTGTGCCTGAATGTCTATGTGTGTGTGCCTGTGTGTGTGAGACTGTGTCTATGACTACGTATGTGCCTCTGTGTATGTATGTATGTGTGTGTGATTATGTATGTGCCTATGTATGTGTCTATGACTATGTGTGTGCCTCTGTGTGTATATGTGAACCTGTGTATGTGTCTATGACTTTGTGTGTGCCTGTGTCCAAGCAAAGGAGAAACAGGAAGAATTCCATTACTCACAGGATGTTACTTTCTCAGAGGCTTGATAAAGACTTTCCTCAGGTTGGCCCCAGATGGATCAGAAAGCACCTCACCTTCTATCGGGTGAGAGTGTTGTGATCGACCGCTAAGGAGTTGGGACGGAATAATACTGGCATGAGCCACAGTGTTCACCCGATAATACTCTCCCCAGTTTACAAATTGCTTCAAATTTCCTTTAATAGAGTGAGTTACTCAACACACAGCAAATGAGTCACTGAGATGAAGTGAAATGCTTCGGCGGGGCTGCATGGCTGCATTGATCGTGCCTGTCACAGTAATGACACGGTGAGGAAAGTCGCCATCACGTACAGCGTGGTCCGTGCCGCCTGCAGGTGCGTAGACGCAGCCAGGTCGTCAAGAAGTCGGTCAGGAAGTGTCTTAAGTTAAGGGCTGAAAAAGAACACTGTGGAAAGGTAGTCAGCCTCCTGCCAATCCCAAACTCAAAAACAGACTTCGGAGGGTTTGTGTACATTTTTTTAGTGGAAAATACAAAAAGTTACAATGTACTTTAAGTAATAATGCTTCTACTCTTTTCTGATGAAATATTTGCAGACAATATTTCAGAAGCCTTGAGATGTACAGCATTAAACACAACGGAAGGGCACTAGTCCTCACTGTAAGAACTAAAACTGGCCTGGAGAGAAGGCTCCAACCAGTGCTCTTCCAGGAACCACATGTTGGCTCACAGCCATCTACAGTGAGACCTGGTGCCCTCTTCTGGTCAGCAGGCGTACATGTAGCCAGAACACTATACATAATAAATAAATTTTAAAAAAGAGAGATCTAAAACTACAGGCTACAGTTTGAGTGGGAAGCTTCCTCCCAGGCACAGTGTGACGGACGCTGGCTCCCTAGCTGCGCACTGTTTGGGGAGGTTAACCACGCCCAGGAGGTGGAGCCTCACTGGAGGAAGTCGGACACTGCGGGTGAGGCTTGAGGTTTCTGCCCTCTGTCCACCCTGTGCTTCCTGACTATAGAAACAGTGTGACCAGCCACCTCCTACTCCTGTCCCACCCCCACCCCTGCCCCACGCTGGACGGAGCCTCCTTAACTGTAAGCACAAACAAACTCTTCCAGTAAAGTGTTTTGTCACAGCAAATGACACTGGGTAAGTTTGAAAAGCATCATAGTATTATCAGACCAATAATAAGAACAAAGCAGTTGAGATTAATAACTTATTGGTCAAGAAGGAAGGAGCAGGAAAGATGGCTCACTGAAGAGTACAGAGCCAACAGACGGAGTGCAAACGCTTACATTCAAGCAAAAACACGGTTCTAATTAAAAACAGATACATCTTTCCATTTTAAAACATAGTCAGAGCAAATGCCTTGTTTTTTATTTTTATAATATTCAGTTCTGATGACCATTCGTGGGAAATTGGTACTCCATATGCTTTTGGTAGAAATTAAAATTTTCCATTATTAAATTGGAAAAAAAGCTTCAAAAAAAACCTCATGAGCACAGACTTAATAAGGACATTTCATTTTCCTTCAAGGAGTATAAAGTTATACAACTCTTTCAAAGTGGGTTTTAAGTCCCAACACCTCAAGATATTTATATTCCGGCTGGGGTTGCAACTGGTGGCAAAGCGTTCACCATTGGTGAAGCTGGGTACAGTCCCCAGCACTGAAGGATGTTTACACATCTTTCTAACACTTGTCTAACCTAGGGAGGCAACAAGATGGTTTTGAGAAACAACTCCTTCCCTGTAACCCTGAGGAGATTCCCACTTACTCCAGTGGAGCACAAAATAGTGAAAGATGAAAATCAAGGAGAGCAAACCCAAAATTTACAGACACACTTCCTACTAAAACAGGGTCACCTCGTGTGAACCTGTGATACTAAACACTATATTATGCCTGAATTCATAACTGTGGCTTCGAAGATGTCTCCTCAAATAGAAGAAAGTGAAAACTCTCCAGGACACAGAGGACTAAAGATGGGCACCCTTCTTCATCGCTCTGTACTTCCTCAAGAGCCCCGCACTCCACCTTCCCACGTACATCACAAATGCTCACTTATGTTACTGGTCGGGATCACTTACCTGTCGGGATACTCTCTCTTACATACTCTTCCTGGCTGTGGGCAACACTTACAGCAGTCTAAGTTTTACTTTTCCAGAGTTAGGTTAAGACTGTTTGAGTACCTACAGTCTTTCTCATACAGTACAAATTTGTCTTTAAAAATCATCTATTTACACTGAAAATGTATAGAATGGCATGAAAGCTCTCAATCTTTTTCTGGATGAACCTGAGTGGAAGTTGCTTTTCAACATGTTATTTGTTCAGCTCTTTCCTCACTGTGACATTGAGAGGGTAGAGAACCATCATTGAGGGTGTTTGTCTGGCCCTTGGAGGCATGCCTGGAACATTCTAGCAAATGTATGAGCCTAAGTAGGAAGCAATAATTCACAGGAACTCATCTTCAGTGACTGGGAACCATAGACTTTAAATCCCCTGGAAAGAACTTTTTACCTGTGGTTGACCAATGAAGATCCTTAACCCCCAGCAGTTGGGAGGTTGTTAACTCTTTCTGACAAGCAACTCTCATTTTCTGTCTTAGCAGAGAGTTAAATACCCCACCCTATATGCTGATAAAACTTAAGTTGTTCTGATCTGATAGCTGTAAGATGTACTCTATGTATCTTAATTTGTAGGTTTTTAATGCTCAAACCCAAGGCTGTTCAGATATAACAGGAGTACTGGAAATGAGGTACAAAATGCTGGAATTCAAATTAACCAATAAATATATTTTAATATATATCAGCAGGACTCTAGAGGATTCCATTAATGTTGAAAATAGAAAGGATTTAGGTTAATTTGGTGAGAAGGTAGGTCAGAACGTTTACAACAGTGGTATAGAATTGTATAGAGATGCAAAATTTTTCAAGAGAGCAGAATTTTTTCAAAAACGCTGACTCTAGCTGTCACAGCCCTGCCTTGGCTAAATCCAGTGGAGAGATAGGAGGGCTTTCTAATTTGCTTTCCCTCTATTTTAATAATAGCTGTGCATAAGTAATTTATGAAAGGCCAACCAGGCAGTGGGCAACAGAAAATTAAACTCATTTTATCTGAAAGCAGGTGGATTTCTATATATCATTAGCATGCATAGAATTCTCACAATGTTATTTCTCATACTGATGGAATGTAACCAAATAATATATGAGTTTTTTGCTTATGCACGAGTGAAATTTTTAGATAAAAGTGCCAGCCCCAATGGCAATTTTCTGCAAAACGAAAACTAATTCTGCGAAGCTTCTTATTACTGGAAAGATTCATTTGGCTTGCATTAGAGACTGACATAAGTGACTTTAGGATTTTACTAACAGATTAGATGAGATGTGCCACACACTGTAATGTCATTAGAGAATGTAACAGCCCAGGATGCGGAGGGCACTCAGTGAAGGTTGCCAACGCAAGGAAATTGTTTTCCTTTATGACATAAGCTTTTGAAATTTGTTCTCTGATTAGCATACTTTATTTTTATGAGTATTTTTTCTGGCATTTAAAACAAGTTTTATTTTATACTTCCCCCAAATTGCATGCAAATGACATTTTCTCATTCAGCCTGGTTTCTAAGTGCATTATCTATGCCTTACTCCGGGATATCACCTAGGTGGAGGGGGAGCTGTATTAAGAAAACAGCTTACACAATACCCAAGCCAGAATTCTTCTAACTCACAGCACAGGCTAATCTTCATGGCTCTCAGGAATTTCTCCCATTAGTATCTGTCTCTAACTCGATGTTTGTGTGGGTTCTACTCTGAGCTTCTAACAAAATCTCAAGATCGACTCATTTAAAAATGCCAAGGATACTATGAAGACCTCCATTGTTCTGTGTAACTGCTATTCTGATGCTCACATAAGTATGTGAAATACTACAGTTCTTCTTGTTCTGATGAGTTTCCCCCTTGCCAGAAATTATGTATCAAGCAAAATATTTCTGCTAAGGGAGACAAAAATTCAAGCAGAGATAAAAACTCTTGTCCCCGTATGCAGATGCTAAAGAGAGCTGCGAGTGTGAATGAATGGGTTCATGCTCTTTTTTTTGGGTTATTATTTGGGGTTACAAGACTTCTCTTATTCCTGGGTACTGGGTCAGGTGGTTTTTCTCTTTCCTTTTATTTATCTTTAAAGGTCCTTTCACATTTCACCACCACAGAAGGAAATTAATGAGAGAATGTGTACACATAGTTACCTGTGCATATACACACATAGTTACCTGTGCATATACACACATAGTTACCTGTGCATATACACACATAGTTACCTGTGCATATGCACACATAGTTACCTGTGCATATACACACATAGTTACCTGTGCATATACACACATAGTTACCTGTGCATATACACACATAATTACCTGCGCATATATACACATAGTTACTTGTGATGCAGGAACATGTTAGGGTGGTGTTACTCTGTGTCTCAGGGGTGCAGTGGTTAAGTTAAGGGCTGTAGTGAGATGGGAGCCCAGCTTTGTAACTTAAGTGTACCTCTGGCTTTAGATAACCTTCCTTTGGAGTTTTATTTCCATATCTATAAAATGGAATAGTGCAGTTCTGACCTCAGAGCCTCTCCTGCAGACTCCATGCACCTGGGCCATCCCACCGTGGCTACTCCAGCCCCGCAGTGGGAACAAGGAGGCTAGCTGGTTAGAAACGGTTGCAGATTGATTCCCTAGATGCTCTAGGTTCTTATAGAAAGCTCAAGAAAGGGAGCTTGAGGTGTCCCCAGGCTAGTGTCTTCAGTCTGCAGTGTGATCAAGCACTCTACTCTTTGATACACAGACTTTGAAACCATCAGCCAGAAAGTGTCCGGTGAGTAGAAATCACCAAAATGTGGAATGTGTGTGCATTTCCATGGACTTAGAAAAAAATGTGTTTAATATCTTTAAAAGAAATCACAGCACAAAAGAGAAAAACTTTGAAGTAAATTAATAAGTGTCTGATGAAATTTCCAGTGTCTGCTAATGTCTATTTCATTACCTGTGAAATTATAGTCATTAAAAATCCACTGCTTTAGAAGGGGAGTCAGGTTTCTTTAATAGTTCAACCACACGGGCGGTGGTGGCACACGCCTTTAATCCCAGCACTCGGGTGGCAGAGCCAGGTGGATCTCTGTGAGTTCGAGGCCAGCCTGGGCTACCAAGTGAGTTCCAGGAAAAGGCGCAAAGCTACACAGAGAAAACCTGTCTCGAAAAACCAAAAAAAAAAAAAAAAAAAAAAAAAAAAATAGTTCAACCACACTCCAGGGCAGGTCCCACACCCAAGAGTTGTTAGGCCATGCGGTTCACATGTTGAGAGAGAGAGCGAGAGACAGACACACAGAGGGAGAACGTGAAGTTGGGTAAAGGGGTGAAGAAGGAGGTGAGTGTGTATGTGGCAGTAGGAGTTGGAGGTGAGTATTATCAAAATACATTGTAAAAAAATCTTTAAAGAATTAATTAACATATTTTAAGTGAAAAAATCCATTACAGTAAAAAACATATTGTATGTTTTATCACTATAAAAACTTCTGAGAGCACACAGCCTCCAAGCAGTTATTGTCTTAACCTTAATGATCTGTTATACACAGTCAGACAAGAATTGTTTAAGTTTTGCAATTCTGTCAAATCATTTTTACAGAAATATATATGTGTGTATGTGTATATATACGGGAGGGGGAGAGAGGGAGGTGGGCTCTCGGTACATCTTCATGCAATATGATGTAGGGTCTGTAAACGTGGGAGTCCTGAGCCTTCCGAGGTCTTACTCGGCCTGATAACAGTGGGCCAGAATTTAAACAGCCTGAAGCATGGAGCGGCTAATCAAGCAAAGCTGCTTACGGAAGGTCCCCTGATCTCCTCTGTGAAGATGGGAGCGAGGTGGCCTGGAGAAGGGGAGTGCTCCCCACCAGAACTAATCTCCTAAGGAAGCGGCAAAGAGACCAGGAGTGTGTTCCAGGGCGCAGGCAGGACCCCTTGACCCCCTGCACCGTCACTCCCCAAAAACTTTTCCAATACTTGTACTTACCCAGCAATCTTCCTAAGAACAGTGTCATCTAAACATGCATCAGATAGTGCATGTAGACACGCGGGTGCGGCTGAGGGATACAGACTTCCATTATATTTGATAGTAAATGGAGGGCGAGCGGGGATACGATTGGAGGGAAGTTAAAAGCCAAAACCAGAGATAAGAAAGACGCCGCATTCTCCTCCACTGCGCTTGAGTTTGATTCCCTGCTCAGAACTGAAGAAGGTACAGACGACACCGAGCCAGCTGCTTCAGAAGTGCGAGCGGTGTTTGAGCAAGAACCACGGGAGATCCACAAGCGCTGTGACAGATGACGGCCACACCGAATGGAAGAGGGCCTGGACTGAACAGGCTTAGTGCAAGATGCCTGGTGGTGAGCGCTGACAAGCAGGTGCAGTTTCCAGAGTTTTCCCATGTGTCTCAATGAGTAACTGTCTCTAGGAGAAACCATTGGTATTTAATGGCCACTGTGAAATGCCCTATAAAGTTGGCAATACTGATTAGATATACCCTGCCCTGCCAGACACTGATGGACAAAGGTGATCGAAAGTATCTGTAACATTTCCCTGTCTCAGAAACTCCAGAGGAGCCCCTCTTCTGGGATTCAGAGGCCAGATTCACAGCAAGTCTTGAGTGATAACTTAATGAATTATAAGTTAAAATTTGGCTTTATCCTTCCTTTTTAAGTGCCGATCTGTGCAGTTGTTCAGGGAGCTTCATTATTTGTATTATTGTATCTACACTTTCTGCTCTTTGATTAAAATGATTGATACCCAAGATGGAATCGATGTGTTCCCCATCCATGCCACAACATTAAATTCCTTAATCACTTTATCATGCTCTCACCATAAAATTCAAACATCTCACACCCCGTAATACTCAAGCAATTTGATCTCAATCAAGCTGAAGGAAGCATAGAAGTATTATGCGGTCGTTTGTCTCTTTCCCTAATTTGGGGAAAAGTCTAATTATTGACCTTTAAAAGTTGCCTGGGAATATTGTGAAAATGGGTTACCATGTATTTTTGGATTCACCATGGCCTCATTCAAAACAAACAACTTCATTCTTTCAAAAGCAGGCAGTGAAAAAAGGTGGCATTTCTCCCCAAGTGGGACTGTGGCAAGGGCTTCTCATAGATTCATTGCCTGCAGATACAAACAACTTAAGCTGATTTCTGTTGTCTATAGCGTAAGTATAAAACGTTCCACCAAAATAGGTAATGACATTTTTGTGTCCATAAATGTGCATGTACGTCCAATTATGTATTTGTTGTCATTTAAACACCACCATTATTGAAACGGAAGTGCCAGCACTAATTCTTGCTGTCACATTTTCCAAAAATGAAAATAAGGCTTTTAAGTAAAATGCTAAGGTTTTCACTGTGAATTACTCATTCTTTGCATGGCCTCAGCAGAACACCCTCAGCAAAATAGCTAAACAAAAGCCTACCAGGGTTCTGGTTTCTAATCTGGTTAAGAAATACATTATAGGATTTTTTTTTCTTTTAACTTCACAGTTAATGGAAAAGTTTTTCCTTCCCTGAAACTCAGCGAAGAGTTCAAGAAAGCTTCTCTAGCTGACACAGCCTCCATCTAATTGAAGTGCCGTGAGCAGACCTTGAAAACAGTGTCGTTAATCACACAGCTAAACAAACTACCTTTGATGGCACCAGCCAAGCAGCCAAAGCTGTCCCCAGATGATCTCTGTGGAGTAGCAATCCATTAATAATAACTGAAGCAATGATCTTCCCTGCCACCTCCTTTCATGCGGGCCCACTTCACCGCTAATCTCTCAAGGGAGCTATTAGCGACTCCAGTGTCCTTCAGAGAGGGCACTCGGCCTGTTCTAACACTTCTTTCCATTGTGACGTTATTTTTTTTTTCTCTCTCTCTCCCACAGTAGAGCCTTTTAGAAATTAAAATAATTCTCCCAGGGACTCTAGCAGGTATGTAAGGGTAAAGAAAATAAGAAATGGGAGGGAGAGTAAATGGATCAAGGAGAAAACCACCTGCACTCCCACACCTAACTCACGCTGAATTCCAGTGTTATCGGAGCCCAGGGATGCACTCATTCTAACAGTTAACAGCACTTCTGCCTCCTCCACCGGATCCCTGAAAGGACTACATCTGTGTGTCTCTATTTATATGAATAAAGTTTTATAGCATTCCTGGCCCTGATACTAACACACACACACACACACACAAGCACGCACATGCACACACACAGTACAAACAAAACGGATCTTGACATATGCCACACCCGGTTTAAACCTTCAACTCAAAGCCTACTCTGACTTATACACATCCAGTGCTCCTCTTCTGTCCTGAAGTTCTGAAAGCAAATGCCAGATATTGTATAATTTTACTCACAAATATTGTTTGTATCTTCAATAATAAAAAATTAAGCAAACAAGTAAATAAAGCCTGTTTTTTTCTCTCCTCCATCCATCTGTGCCTTTGTGCCATGTGTTAGTTGGGCTATATTCATTTTTTTTAAATAAGTATAACATTATCAGATTGTGTGGCTGGTTTTTATGTCAAGTTGGCACAGACTAGAGCCATCTTGGAAGAAGGAATACCAACTGAGAAAATGCCCATGCCAGATTGGCCCGATAAGCCTATTCTTATTTAGTGATTGATGTTGAAGGGCCCAGTACATTGTGGCTGATGCTACCCTGGCTAGGTGGTCCTGGGTGCTATAAGAATGCAGGCTGAGCAAGTCATTAGGAGCACGTCAGTAAGCAGCATTCCTCCATGGTCTCTGCTTTAGTTCATGCCTCTAGGTTCCTGCCTTCAGCTCTTGCCTTGACTTCCCTTAAAGGACTGTGACTCAGGACAGTGAAACAAACCCTTTCCTCTCCATGTTGCTTTTGGTCATGGTGTTTTATTACAGCAACAGAAGCCCCAACTAAGACACAGATGTAAACAGTAAACAATAACTCCTTGATACCATCAACTACCTAATCAGTCATGTTCCTTTGATCTCCTCAAAACATTGACAAATGAGTAACGGGGACAGCTCTCCCATGCTCACAACTTCAAGACTGACTCACCTACACCTCCAACAACAAGGTTGGCTCTATTGTGCTGCCCAGGTGAGGTGCAGGGCCTGCTCTCCCAAGGGTTGCAGCTGGCACCCTCTTCTTAAAAGACACTAATCTTACCATGCCAGAGTTCCACCAAAGACATCATTTATCCTTGACTACTCTCAAATAAGCCCCCCTCATTAGGGCTGTGGATCCAGCTAGGTGGGAAGTAGGGGACATAAGCATCAAGTGTCCTGTGAACCCTCAGGATTTATGTGCAACCCTGAATTAACTAGAAGTTTCATTTTTGCCTCTCAGTAGTAGTAGATATTTAGTCTGTGGGAGACAGTGTTTTTAACTTACCTGGGTTTCTGACCTGTACATTTATTTTCAATCTCCTTGGTCAGCTTTGTAATCTGGAATTGGAAGTGTGGGTTGACTCATGTGAATGTCTGGGCAGCCTCTTAGAAGATATAAAATAATATTTAATCCCATATCTCTTCTGCTAGTGGCGCTCCTTCTGGCTGGCCCAGAAGAAAGAACTGTTGGCACTTGATAAAGGTTCTTTTGAACCTCATGTGAAAGTGATTCTCCCAGTTCTCCTTCCCAGGACCATCTGGTCTCCTGGTTTTAATGACACACAGTGCCCATTAACACAGGAAGGATAATAAGAATAAACAGCTATCTTGACGGGTTTAAGATACTGTGCTATGTACTTTATATGAACTTTATCATTTATTTCTATTAAAGCCCTTTACATAGTGGTAGTTTATACATAAGAAAACTGAAGTCACACAGACAACCTGTATACAGCTCCCTAGAGGCACAGCTGTAAACATTAGACTCTGAATCTATTTCTTGGTCATTAAAATACTAAATGCCCCTCACACATACAGCCTCTGAAAGCAATGTCTCATTGAACTTGCCTCTTCATATGTGGATCTGTAGCTAGAGTTTTCCTGCCTGCCCACAGTCAGGACAAATCTCTCTCACCTGCCAGTTCCACAGCCTCTCAGACCTGACCAAGTAAACACACACAGAGACTTATATTGCTTTCATACTGTATGGCCGTGGCAGGCTTCTTGCTAACTGTTCTTATAGCTTAAATTAATCCATTTCCATTAATCTATACCTTGCCACATGGCTCGTGGCTTACCGGCATCTTCACAAGCTGTTTCTCATCGTGGCGGCTGGCAGTGTCTCTCCCACTCAGCCTTCCACTTCCCAGCTTTATTCTCCTCCTTGCCCCGCCTATACTTCCTGCCTAGCCAACGGCCAATCAGTGTTTTATTTATCGACTAATTAGCAACACATTTGCCATACAGAACTTCCCACAGCATGAATCTAAACTTTAAAATACAGACTTTGAAAAGAAAATGGCTTTAAAACTAAATTCTTCAGAATGTCAACCTATAGTGATACTTTGCTATTTTTTAATGAAAATAAGCTTTGCAGTTATTATACAGCTCTTTCAAGCTACAAGTGTAGGATATGACCTACTTTTATGACTATAGTTTCTGTAATTCCAAGTCAGAATTCTGAAAAAAAATTATGAGACAATGGTTGATAATATTGACAAAACCCCGTATTTACTACAGATATTTTTCTAAGTAACTCACTATTATGAGAAAGCTTTTGAAGAGACAAGTCCATGAAGAAGTTGTCCTACAGCACACAGAACAAAGCTTATGAATGACAACAGTATAGACATCAAAGAATTATTAAATTAACCTTTCCCTTTCAGGGAAAATGAATTGGCCCAGAATTGAGGACAACTTTTGAAAGAGAAAAATCGGAAGCTATGGCTGCAGACCCATGGCTAGTGTTCACCAAGAACTGCAGCCATTGATGGGCACCAGGAGCTGCTTCCTCTTGGCAGTTGACATATGGGCTCTCAGCAGTACCAGGATTTTAACTTAAAAGAATTGATGGATACATATATTCTGATTACTGCTTTATTGCTATAATTTTTAAACTTATTTCCCAAGTCTTAGAAAATATAGATTTTTTTTTTCTAATCTCTTTTAAAAGACATTTAGATAGTCCCTCACAGATATGGGGCAGCTATTTCTCAGGGACATGTTCCTGAGTCCTGGGTCCTGGGTGTGGTTTAAACACTGAGAAGACTTGGTAGTTTGAGTACCGTACATGCTCTGCCCACCCAAAACTAACCAACAAACAAGCAAGGAATACTACCAGAAAGGAAGGATGCTCCTCATGTGCTTTGGCCTCAGATTTCATAGTTTTCTCTATGTAGAAATTCCCATTTTTCTGTTTGCTGATCTATAGTTAAATTTGAAAATGTGGTCTCTACTGACTCAGAGGAAAGAGACAGAAAAAAAAAGGAAAATAAAGAAAACTTGACTCATTCTTAGTGTCTGAACCAGAGTGCTCTGATCTCATCACTTGAGACCTGTCTGCCTTCTTGGAGGAGAAGCTGGATTTCACAAGAACTCAGTACCCAAGAACTAGCCTGACACACAGTAGAAGTGAGCCGCCCAAAGTGACACTGTGGCTAGATGGGCTCGAAATATGACCTCCTAAAAGGGTCCATGAGGGTGAGGGATCCCCTAAGCTGATGCCTGGGACCTCCCCAGTCTGTGGTACACTGGGCACTGGCCTTTTCCCATGTTACTGTGTCATGCATGGGAAACCCCACCCAACCTGGGGTTTCCAGTATCACTGCTGGGGGAACTTATCCTCAGGTCTTCACTTCATACAGGGCCACAACCCTCATCATCATCGACCTGCTCCTGCTTCCAACACAGCTGTTTCCTTCAGAGTGCTTCTCTGTTCTGCTTCTAAATCCTTGCCTTTCAAGCTTTTTTTCTCAAGCATTCCTCCATAAGAATTTTCAGTGTGGAATCTTCCTGCAACTTCCTGTCACCCAGGAGATGCCCTATGCACTGTGGGTGCAGCACTGTAAGCTAATGAGCATCCCCCAAAGGCTGTAATCACCTACACTGTGTCTATGATCTCAAACTTCTGGAGCCCAGGTGCCATTCTGGTGTCCTCCATCTGAGCTTCTCCCTCAGGTTTCCTCTCTACACACTGCAGCTCCTGCCCCAAACCTTTGCCTGTTCACTCTCACACACTGCCAGTCTACTATTGATGTCTTGTAGTTCGCTGTTCTCTACTACAGAGTCTAGCGTGGCTGTGTGGAAGCATGCCCTGTGTCTCCTAGTAGGATCTGTAGAAGACCAACAGCACCCCTCAACACATCAAGGTTCAGAGAATCTTACAGCAAAGAATGCTAGTTGGGTGCAGTGCACATGCCCACAGCCAAGCCCTCAGAAGGTGCCCAGGGCCATCCTGGGTTCAAGGCCAGTCTGTGTGTTGCATAGTCAGACCCTGAGAGAGAGGGGGGGAGGGAGGTGATTTTGCTTAATCTAGTATTTCTAAAAATTATTTAACTATAAGTCGAAGAAGAAGAGGAGGAGGAGGAGGAGGAGGAGGAGGAGGAGGAGGAGGAAGGGGCATGTAGCCCCACAGGACCCACTTCTCAGGACACATGTCCAAAGGTACAAGGGTTAGAATTCCAAAGCAGGGCATTTGGATGACAATGGGTGTTTTCTAAAGACAACCTTTACCTCTGAAGCCAGGACCACTGGAGCTCATCAGGGTAGATGCCATTTATAGGGCCCTGGGTCACAGCACGATGGAGGAGCCCTTCATGGACTTGTTAAATGTCAAGAATGTGCTGCGGCGTATGTTCATGTGTTCTCCGGTCAATCTGAAAAACAATCCTTATGTAATAGGCTATGGCTTCACCAGTTTTGAAAATGAAGAATGCAGGGGCTAGAGAGATAGCACATACTGTTCTTCCAGGGGTCCCAAGTTCAATTCTCAGCATGCATACCAGGCAGTTCACAACTGCCTATTAATTCATTTCCAGTAGATTAGACACCTATAGCTTTCAAGGGCTCTGCACTCATGTACACACACGCACGCACGCACACCCCCCGCACGCACGCACGCATGCACGCAGACACATGGCTAAAAATTAAAAAATGAAGAATATGAACTTAGAAGTCTCATAGCTTGCCAAAATCAGTTAGTTAGTAAGTGATGGCAGTGACTCATTCTTATAGTATTAGAACTTCCATGTAGCCACACTGCCTGAATCAATAGGTTGGCCAATCTCAAAGCCTGGTCCTAAGATGTTCGTGAAACATTCACATCCCTATTCCTGTGCCAAGATACATTGAATCAGAGTTTGGGGGTGAACAGCAATGGGTGCTTTCAATACACTCCTCACTTGTTTGTTATGCATAGTAACCTCCAGCCTTAATGATGCTAACAGCTCCAGAAATCTGATCTACTGCATCACCAGACATCCAGTGACTCAGTCTAGCAATATGTGGTAATGCTTGTGCTTTCAATTCCTGCTCTGAATCCTAGTACAAAGGCCTCTTCCTAGTCTGCCTTCCCTAGGTAAGGCAACCCACCACACCACAAAGACAAGACTTTCTATGGTAAATACACTGCTTTTTGTTAGTTATGGATGGCACCCACCACTTCTAGTGGTTAACTCAGTAAAATAACTTTGCCCCGAGGACAACAGTTTGAGAGCAAAAGGTGTTCAATGAAGAGCAATGTTAGAGGTAGCCAAAGAGACTCAAAAGGCTTTTGGCTTTTGTTGACTGTCAGTGATTTTTTTTTTAAGATTTTGTTTTTTCCAAACCTGATGTTTTTGCTGTGTTGTAGTCCTCTGTACTAATTCCCTGGAGAAACCAGCTATCCTTTCTGTGAAGTGCTCTGCTAGCAATGACAGGAAAGCCAGCTAACTTTCTTCTTGTCTTTGCACTGTATGATAAGATGCTTTGCCCAAAGCTAGGGAAAAGGGGCTATCCCATGAACAAAGAGAGCAAAGGGCTCTTTCTGCTTCTTTATCTCCCCCTTAGTTACAAACCATTTCTGCTGCTGGCTCTGGGATTCCTACCTAATTGCCAGTGCTACTGACGTCACAAAACATAACTGAAGAGTCAGCTGCTATGAGCAGGGAGAATCAGTAAAGATAAAAGTATGGAAAGAAGTAACTGTGGTGATGAGTAGATATTCCAATAGACATCTAGTTGGCGTGTAACAGACTGATGGTTTGTTTGGGAAGGCACATGATTTCCCAGAATGAAGAACACAGTTTCAGCCTCCCTTGCAGCTAGGCAAAGCCCTAAATTAAACAATGACATAAAATACATATGGTGGAGCACAATAGCAGCTTCTGGTACTTGCCTTTGTGCTCTGTCTTCTACATCCCTTCTTCATTTCTGTTGGCTGGAATGTAAACATGATGGCCCCAGCAAAGATTGCCATTTTCAAAACCGAGGCAAACTCAGAGCAGCAGAACAATTAGTGACCAGATAGCCACCACATCAACCCTGAACCCATCTTGCTACAGAAAGAAAGTTACATTGAGTCTCGTTCATGGCTTGATGATGGGGCTTGCTACCACATGTAGCCAAACCTGTCCTAACATGGCCTCTGTTGCCTGAACTCCACATACAGCAGATACTGTTCCTGGATTTATTTTGTTATAAATCAATAAAATAAAACTGATTCTATATAATAGTGCTTTTTGTGAAAAGTGAAAATTCCTACTTAACAAGCTATTGAGCATACAGCTAGAGTTGTTTGGTTCTGCTGCTCTTCAATTGTTTCTTGAGAGCATGAGGAGGTACAGGCAACCTCAGAAGAGACCTGTGTTTCTCTATGATTTGGACCGCTGTTTCTGTGGACTGCAACGTTCACCCATTTAACTTAACTTCATGACCAGATCGCTGCTAACCCTGAAGCCTCTAGTTGACTATTTCTGTTTGTCTAAGGGTCTCTACCACTGCGATACAACACCACACCCAAAAACAATCTCGGGAGGAAAGGGCGTATTTCACTTCCACTTCCCAACAGTCCGTCTCTGAGAGAAGTTAGAGCAGAACTCTAGCAGGCCAAGACCTAGAGGCAGAAACTGAAGCAGACACCAGGTAGAAATACTGCTTACTGACTTGCTCCCCATGACTTACTCAGCCTACTTTCTTGTACCGTTCAGGACCAACTGCCCAGGGGTGGTCCCACCTACAATGGGCTAGGCACTCCGGCAATCACTAATAAAAAAAATGCTCTCCAGGCTTGCCTATAGGCCAATCTTATAGAAGTATTTTCTCAGTTCAGATACCCTCTTCCCAAATTGCTTGAGTCTGTGTCCAGTTGACATAGAACTAGCCAGCACTCTTTCTTTGGACATGCTGTTGTTTCTAGTAGAAGTTGTGTTAGCTCATCAACACTGAAAACTCCCCCACACCACCATTCTTTCCTTTGTTTCTTCTGGCCTTTTGCCACTCCCAGGAGCACCAGCAAAGGCTAGCAAGATGCTGGGATCTAGAAAGTTCCAGGGAGGTGAAGCAGAGGAGGAGCTGCGATGGTTTGCAGAGGAGCTATTGGCAGGCCTATGTTTTCAGAACCATTCTCACGGGCACCTTCCTCTGTGCAGGATTCTCCTGAACTTTCCTGGCTCTTTCTTCTTATGTAAATGTGAAAGTCCTCCGCCCCACTTCATGCTTTATTATTCCCAAATAGCAAATGCATTAGGGCCTTTGATTCATCTGTGGAAAATGCATTATGAAGCAAAGCTTAATGCTCTAAAATGGTTAGTTCATGGGGTTTTCATCTGAGGAATATCAGAGAAGCATTAATTCATCGTCTTCAATTGGCACAAAAATTCACTGGATCTCCTCACAAAAAGTAGCCCCTCCCACCTCTGCTCAGAAGAGTGCAGGAGACAAATCAAAAGTCCTAAACAAACTTCCTGCACCCAAGGGCTTCAGGGGGAACTCCTGTTCCAGGAGCAACTGGCCTCCAGGAGAGAAGTCTTTTAGCTCTTAGCACTCCGGGCTTTTCAAGGTGAGTTTTGTGTTATAGAAACAGGGTATCTGGCAGCCTGGGCTTGCCTGGGATGACCTTGAACCTGATCCTCCTGACTCTGCCACTTGAATGTTGAGCCATTGTGGCTATTTTACGTGGTGCTGGGCATGGAACCCAGGGTTCTGCACATGTTACCACACCCCAGCCTTCTAGAGAACTAATTTTAGCCTCTGGCCAAGTACAAGACCTGGAGTCTTTTGTTTTGGCACTGATGAGCTCACCCTGCCTTTAGAGAAAGGACTTTAGTGAAAATAGGGTTGTAAGGTCTACATTACAAGAATAAGACCAAAGAGCCCTTAGTGCCGGCGATAACTCTGCACACTGTTCATCAGCACGTCCTTGTTTCTCTATCTACATCAGTATTAACTAGCTATGCAGCGAATAATCCTCTCATGGAAAATAAGACCTTAACAAAGGAAGAGTTGGGAAACACTGGCTAAAAAACAAAACAAACAACCAAAAAAAAAAAAATAGATGTCACAGTTTCTCAGACCTTCCCCTTTGTGAAACAAAATTAAATGCCACCTACAAAAATCCCCCTAATAAGTAAATTTAGGGTGAGAAAACAACTCAACAAACCATTTTAATAAGTGATGTGTATCCTGCACTCATTAAAGTTGTTACTCACCCGGCTGCCAACTAGAAGGATGTGGGTCTTCAAATGTGTGCAGGAGGCTGAGGCAGGAGGACCACTACAAGTTCAAGTGCAGCCTGGTCTAGGACGCAAGTTTCTGCATCATTAAGATGACATAAAGATACTCTGTTTCAAAACAAATCAATCAAGAATCGAAACAAACCAACAAGAAACAAGCTGAGGAGAGTCAGTATAAAACTCTGCCTGTTACAGGATGCAGACTGAAGTTAGTCTAGGTGCCAGCAACTTTAGAGCCCTGTGCTGCGTCTTAATGCACTGCTCTCTCCTTTGGACTCTGCTTCTACTCTCTCTCTCTCTCTCTCTCTCTCTCTCTCTCTCTCTCTCTCTCTCTCTCTCTCTCTCTCTCTCGTCTGTCAGCATTAACCCCAACACAGAGATGAGTCGGTGAGTGTACCAGGTCCTTAAAAATCACCAGAACAGAAGGTCTTAAGTGTTTTTACCACAGAAACAAGCATCACAGAACTAGACACCAATTTTCCTGACTTCCTCATCCCTTGGCACCTACAACAAATGCCACACTATACACCACATGGAAATGCTGCTCTGTTAATTACACTTTAGGAAAGTTTCAGAAACCTTCACACACATACTCTCAGCTCTGCCCTTTCTCCCCATGTTAACAATTTAAGGATAGAGGTGTACCTTTCAGAGCTGTTGGAGCGGGGACAGAGGATTAAAACCGGGTTTTCTATGCACTGTACAGATGATAAATCAAGAGGTTTTATAAACATAGGGTTACAGTGCACATCTTATTCTGAGATTCGTCCTTTTAAGAAGGGTAAGGGCTGCATGGATCCCGTGTGAGGTTGTAACATCTCAGCAGACTCCTAGGTTTCCAATGATTTTATTAAGAAAAATGCTAAGGGCTACTGATGTGACTCAGTTGGTAGAGTGCTTGGCTAGCATGCATGAAGCCTTGGCTTCTGTGCCCAGCACTACATAAACAAGTCATGGTGGTACACTCTTGTAAATCCAGCACTTAGTAACTGGAACTGGAGAATCAGGAGTTCAAATTCAATCCTCAGCTTAAAAAAAAAAAAGTTTTGGGTCTGCCTGAAGCTATATGAGACCCTGTCTGAAGAAAAGGAAGGAAGGAAAGTTGGCGGGTAGGTTGGCTTGTTGTGCAAATATCTTGAACTGCAGAAGTAAAGTACCCAATGGTATTTTGGAGGTAAGTTGCAAGCTGGGTTGGTGGGTGGGTTTAATGCTAATAACTGTTGTGCCCATTCACAGGGTACCACTGTGTCCAAGTGTGCCTTCCCCCATGTTTTCATCTACACTGGACCCAAGCAGGCTCCTACCTTTCTGCTGGCTGAATGGTTACACACTGATAACTCATCTCACTTGCAGTTCTTCAAATACTTATGAGATGATGCAGCTGGAAAATTTCTCTCGGGGGGGGGGGGGGCAAGCCCCCCAGCTGCTCGGACCCAAGTAAACACACAGAGGCTTACGTTACTTATAAACTGTATGGCCATTAGTTCAAGCTTATTACTGACTTGCTCTTACACTTAAATTAACCCCTAATTCTTATTTATGTTTAGCCACATGGCTTGGTACCTTTACTCAGTTCTGCCTTCACATCTTGCTTCCTCTGTGTCTGGCTCGCGACTCCTGACTCAGCCTTTCTCTTCCCAGAATTCTCCTCTCTGCTTATCTCACCTATACTATACTTCCTGCCTGGCTACTGGCCAATCAGTGTTTTATTTATCAACCAAATCAGAGCAGCACACATTCACAGCATACAGAAAGACATCCCCAGCAAGATGACCCATCACTATTTACTGCATACTGTATTTCATTCTCCAAGGATGAAAAGCATCTTTGTATCCTTTGCTGGTCTACAGCTGGAATAAGCTTAATGGTTCATTGAGGGAACTTACACATTGTAGCTAGTACACTTTAAATATCTGAAGTGTTACAGATAGTGGCTTTCCGTCTTATCTTTAACTTTACAATGAATCTTTTTGTTTGTTTTGTTTTGTTTTGTTTTTTTCCAGACAGGGTTTCTCGGTGTAGTTTTGGTGCCTGTCCTGGATCTCTCTTTGTAGTAGACCAGGCTGGCTCTGCCTCTGGACTGCTAGGATTAAAGGCATGTGCCACTGCCACCACTGCCTGGTGAATCTTTTACTTCAGAAAAGAAGCTAACTGTTACATAAGCCTGTGGATTCTTCATTAATGATGAAGTCATTTTGTGTTTTGGCCAGAAACCACTTTCCTGTTTAAAAACTATGAAAACCTTCTCCTCTAGGAATTTATAACTTTTATTAATTTTGTTTTTACATGCATGGATGTTTTGCCTGCATGTGTCTGTGCATCACTGTGTAGAGCCTGAGGAAGCCAGTAGAGGGCATCAGATCCCCTGGGACCAGAGTTACAAACAGTTGTCAGCTGCCATATGGGTGCTAGGATTCAAAGCCACAGGTCATCTGGAAGAGTAGCTGGTGCTCTTAATCACTGAGCTGCCTCCTCGGCTTCTCTTCTAGGAATTTTATTGTTGGTATTGTTTTATTTGTTTGTTATATTAAATAATAATTCTTTGGGACTTTCATTATGAATGATAGAGCCCAGTTATTTTTCTTTTGACTTTTTTTTAACCCCCTGAAATGGGCAACCTACTGTTTCAACACATGGATTGAATATTCACCAATTCCACTTGTTTGGAATTAATTTTTAATTAATTAATTAATTTAATTTAATTAATTTTTACCATGACTGCCTCTCCTACATCCCTGGTCTATTCTAGGCTTGGTATTCTGTCCCACTGATTGCCTGGTCTATGTACTTGAATCCCTTTGCAGTGTTAGTATATATTGATGAACATGAATTGCTCTCCTAGCAAAAAGGAAAGTCTCCAGGCATCCTTCTCTCTCTTTATTGCCTTCAAGACTGTAACAGTGCCAAAGGACCCAGGTAGACAGCATACCTGTTTACCCTCAGAACTTTTCCAAATTCATTTTAAAAAGCAATGCTGCCTTTAATGGAACCATCATCAATGGTCACCATGCCCCAAAGGAAAAAGAAACCACAGTTCTGTCTGAAGTTACCATTGCGTACACTCCTGGCTGAGCAGTCCTGAAACCACAGTTCTGTCTGAAGTTACCATCGCATACACTCCTGGCTGAGCAGTCCTGAAACCACAGTTCTGTCTGAAGTTACCATCACGTACACTCCTGGCTGAGCAGTCCAGAAAGCAGTGGCCTCTTTCATCTCCCTCTCTCTAAGTCACATGATCAGTAGATAACCACGCTTAGGTCCTCTTCCTTTGGAGAAGAAAACTGATTTTTTTTAAAGAGAGAGAGAGAGTCTTGGGTCTGGGGAAAGGGCTCAGGCAGTGCAGTGTTTGCCTTGCAAGTCTGAGCGCCTGAGTTTGATCCCTGGAACTCACAGAAAGTGGGGCACAGTGCTTTGCTGCTGTCAGCCAGTGCTAGGCAGACAAAAGGTGCTGCACTCTGCTCCCTGGCCAGCTAGCCTGGCCTGCCTGGGAGTTCAGGCCAGTGAGAGACCTTGTCTCAAGAAAGAAGGCGGACAGCATTCCAAGGTTTCCCTCTGTCCTCCTCGTCAATGTGCACACACAAATGCACACACACACACACACACACACACAATCTTGGTTTTTTTTTCCTAAGTGATAATATAGCATGATGACTAAATAATCTATAGGCTTCCTTTTAGCTCATACCTTCAAATATTGATGATTTTTGATAGAATTATTTAAACATCTAAGTCGTCTTGGAGTGACTTAAATGCGCTGAATGCCCTGAACTTTAATCCCAGCACTAGGGAGGCAGAGGCAGGCAGATCTCTGTGAGTTCAAGGTCAGCCAGGGCTACATAGTGAGTTTCAGGTCAGCCAGGGCTACATAGTGAGACCCTGTCTCAAAACAAATAAATTGAATAAAAATTTAAGTCAGTGTAGCTCAGTAATTTAAATTTTTATCTTTAGAGCCGAAAACTTGGATCCAAATTCTGTAGCATATTAACTTGCTTAACAATTCCAAAGATCTGATCTCCTCATCTGTCTATGATTCAAAAAATTGCCTACTTTGTTTTGGGAAGGATTGGGAAATTATGGGCATAAAGCACTTATACACCAAATCCCTTGGTGGGTGCCCAGGAGGTGGACTGCTCGCAGCATGCTGTGACTTTCAGTGCTGCATCTTCTGTGCATACAGTGGTTCCTCCAAGTGCTTGTGCATCTTCTCAAGGGTGCAGAAGGTCAACTGCTCACACCGTTGAGGGGATCCAGGGTACCCAGGGCACCCAGGGCACCAGGGCATCCAATACACCCAGTGCATCCAGGGCATCCAGTGCATCCAGGGCATCCCATGCATCCAGGGCATCCAGGACATCCAGGACATCCAGTGCATCCAGTGCATGCAGGGCATGCAGGGAATCCAGGGCATTCAGTGCATCCAGGGCATCCAGGGCATCCAGGGCATCCAAGGCATTCAGTGCATCCAGGGCATCCAGGGCATCCAGGGCATCTAGGGCATCCAGGGCAAGTTCACAGTCCTGTACACAAAATCTTGAGGACTCTGATTCCTTTCCACCCCAGCAAGACTCAAGAGGCAGAGCTTCTTTGAAAGCATGTGAGTTTGAGAAGTTTCTGAAGTGTTGTAAGGATGATCCACTTTATATAGATTATATTCAGTCCCATTTAGGGTCTGGTGTGGAAAAGTGTCTTGTCATCACCATTGTGAGTGAGAAGTGCTGTCAAAACTCTTACAGTTGTACAAAAGCCGTGGGAATGTAAATTGGATCTACCTGTCTCATTATTTATTTGAGCTTCATTTTAGCCTAATAAATCATACATCAGAAACCCTCTATGTGGGGGCTGGAGAAGTAGCTCAGTAGCTAAATGTGTTTGCTGCTCTTGCAAAGGACCTGAGTTGGTTTCCAGCAGCCTCTTCAAGCAGATCACAACTGCATGTAACTCCAGCTCCAGAGGCTCTGAAGCTCTCCTCTGGCCCCCTAACTCACCCACATTCATGTGTGCATACACATTAATAAAAAACAATGTAAGTCTTTGTTTTTAATCCTCAGTATGGTAGCTGGGCGTGGTGTTGTATACTTATAATCTCAGCACTCGGGAAGTAGAGGCAGGAGGATCATCCTTGGCTACACAGAAAATCAGGGGCAAGCCTGAGCTACCTGAGATCCTGCCTCAAAAGGATCAAGTAAAAAAAAATCCTCGGTGTGTTTAACTTGCTCACTGCTAAATGAGCGGACTGACTGCGCTACATTTATAGTGAGTTGTTTAGGGGGTGCCTAGCTGACAAGGTGGCGCTTTGTTCAAGCAATGGATGGCTGTATGTTTTCAACATTGCAAAGAAAACTTTTTTCTGTTCATTTGACATGAATGATTTGCCTGGATATTTGTGCATGTGTGTGCCTCTGGTGAACTGACCAATGCACTCTGGTATGTGTGGAATTTAGCAGAGAATAATAAGAACAGAAAAGAGTAAACCTGGATTTGTTCCTGGGCTAGGTCAAAGGCTGTGTCTCTGGATAAATGAGATTGTGCAAAAAGCACTTTGTAGGTAGTAATTAATCTATATTTAAGTACAAATCATTCCTTTTTGGCCAGTGTGGGTCTCTTTCTGAGTCTTAAGATTATACAAACACTGGTGTCACGCATAGAAAAGGAGAAACAGCACATACTTCAGAAGTTTGGAATCTAGTGTCTTTTCATCAGAATTTACAGATCACTGTCCTTATGAGTGGCAATGTAACAAACAGAAACAATGTGATTCTAAGCCCCTCTGAAGTGGGAAAAGTAGTAACTGCATTTAAATAAAAGAAAGAGCAATTTTTAAAATTAATTAAAGGAGCATTTGGTACATGGAAGGTCATATATTTTACACTTTACATTTGCAGATAATGAGGCCTCACGTGTCTATAATAATTGTTGCTGGCTTTTTCTATAGCGGGCAAAGCACAAATACAAAGTGTACTTGAAGCCTGGCTGTAAGTAGATTATGAACATTTAATGTAGAATGTTATCATAATACTCGGGGTACCCAATTGCGGGCTCTGTCACCCACTTTCCAGCGTGCTTCTGAAGATCATAGTTAATTCTGCTGATTTATGGTAATGCTGCTGCCTATCGTCCACGGCATCGAGACCGCTAACAAGCTTAGGATAAGCCTGAGCTGGAATGGTTTGAGGTTTAAATTTCTGTAACGATTATAAAGTAGAAGGAGCAAAATCCTACTTCAGCAGAAAGAAAAAAAAAAAAAGGTAGGGCATTTCCACCCCACATTGCACCCCTCCTCCACTCCGAGCAGCCTCCCACAGCAGCAAAAGTAACTTCTAACATTTCAAACCAGTGTGGTGTTCCTGACCCGGAATATTCCTAATTCAGATATACCCGACTCCCAGCTTTTCCTTGCTAAAGACTGTTCTGGAAGACCCCTCCTCTACTTACCTTCTCCTTTTGAAGAGTTTGCTCTTTTTCTAACAAATTCCATTTGAGAAGTTACCTTTTTGAATGTTAATTCATATTACATTCAGTTTTGGAAATCAGCATGGTCATTAGCCTCTTCTAGTCAATCGACTGTGTCATTAACATGTGGCCCCAGCACATAGGTCCTGCTCTCATTTGAAGTCAAGGGTTTAAAGCAGCATTGGCAGGGAAGGGAAAGCAGAAGCTGGAGAGGGCCTGTCTGTGAAGTCTGCACCCCAAAGAAGAAGATGAGCAGTCCCTGACAGCCACCAGAGATGGTCATGGACCATTCTGAAGGAACATCCACCATTCTTGCCAAGAGAGAAGAGCAGCTACTTTGGCCTGCAAAGCCTGTCATACTTTTGGCTGCAATGTCCCGCTCAGCACAAGAAACAGGCTTGGTAAGACCAAACTTTAAGCTTTCTTTCGTAAAACAAAGGCACACACCTTTAATGCCAGCAACTGGGAGACTGAGGCTACATAGTAAAACCTTGTCTCAAAGTAGGAAGGAAGGAAGGAAGGAAGGAAGGAAGGAAGGAAGGAAGGAAGGAAGGAAGGAAGGAAGGAACATATACTACCAGCACAGTCAGCCTCTACCTTGTGCTTTTTGGTAGGGACAATAGCTAATGGTCCACAGGTCCCCAGGTCCCCAGGCTCTGAACTAGGGAAGGTATGCTCAGGTCCACTGCAATCCTTCTGTAAAGAACCAGAGATGGTCCAGTACCTTCTGCCTCTCTGAACTGTAATTTTAAGTTTCATCCCACAAAAGGCTGGATCTTTGACAATAGGAAGAATGTGGGGTAAAGAAAACATGAGTACTGTGTGTACCCATGGTACTGCTCATCCTAGCATCAAAAACCGATGACAGTTACCTCACCACGGTCGTTGGGAAGAAGTCTGGACAAACATTACTATTTTTAAGGCAAGCCTTTGTTTAGAAAAACAAAATTTTCTGGGGGACAGAGCTCAGTTGGTAAACTCTTTGACTACCATGCATGAGGTCCTGGGCTCTAGCCTTAAGCACAGCATGAATTCAGGGTGGTGGCCCAATCCTGCCTTCCCAGTACTTGAGAGGTAGAGGCAGGAGAATCAGGAGTTCATGGTCATACTCTTCTCTATAATGAGTTCTAGGCCAGCCTGGACTATGTGAGACCCCATCTTAAAAAAAAAAAAAAGCAAAATCTGTTGTGTAAGAATAATGCTTTGTGTATTCTGACAGATGACGTCTTTAGAGTCTAGGCATAGCTGTTGAGAGAAGTGAAGAATGGAAGGTTCCAGTTTGAGCACAGTTGAATTGACGGTGAAGGAGGAAGTGAGTCGGGCATGGGAGGGCTGGGAGAGAGGGGAGTGTGGTGGCCAGGACAGCAGGGGGACAGAACATCGTGGTTCCCAGTCTACCAAGTCCAAGACCAGGCGGTGAGGGTGGGGTGAGTTCTCAGATCCAGAGGGTGATAGTGTAAGCAAACAAACCAAAAAAGAAAAAGGCAGAAACCCATGAAGGAAGTGGTTGGTAATCTCACACCTTTGGGAGGCCGGAGCCTAGCACGGAAGCAGAGTCCCCAGGAGACCCAGGCCATCTCCTAGCTAGGGTTTGCTTTCAAGATGCCATCCTCCCGCCTCCACACTCACTACCAAACAAACACAGAAATCCACTACTGTTCTCCCCAGGCGCTCCATTTTCTTCCAATCTGAGAGCCATTTGTGTGTATAATTGAAAATTAGCGGTGCAGCTGTTTGGAGAGAGTAATTTATCACCGCGCATTGTTCGCGCCTGACACTTAGACCTGGCTCTAACAAGCCAGTGCTTGCTGGGGGCTGAGCTACAGTGAGTGATTCGGGGCTGTAATGCTGCGTCTCCCCTGCGTTGTTGCTAATTGTAGCCTCTTTTTCTCCATTGAATTGGGAGTTGAGTAAAAGAGCCTGTTTGCTGTGTGGGTGAGGCTGCCAGGGCCGCCGGCTATTATCACAAGACACTCTTGATCTTTTGAAAAGCAGGAAATAGAATTTTTCTCCAACAGGGAAAGTAATTTGCGATGCGTCCATTAGTTCTTCATTAAAGCAAGATTAAATTGCACGGCAAATCACATCTGTGTTGGGATGATTAAAGGGTGGCATTTTAGAGGCCAAAACTAATTACTAGTCAAAATGAATGGGAGTGAAAAAACAGTCGTGTTTTTACATTAGATAGTGTGGCTTGTAATTAGATTCAAGCTAATTCCACTATTTCTTCTCTTTTAATGAGATGAGCCTGTCCTCATCTTTTTCTAGGCCATGCTAACAGCCCCAAATGTATAATTTTGATAATACTAAGAGTTTACTTTATTGAAATTTCCTTGCTACCTGCCACAAGTGACTCTTCTCCACGGCACTTTATTACCGGGACACAAGCCTCTGGCGACCTAACTTACAATGAAAGCCATTTCAAATGAGTCTGTATGTACCTAAGAATGTACACTGGGAAGTTACTGGAATTAGATATCTGTAGACATGTGTTCAAATCCAATCCTTCTAGACTGAACAGTTGGAAGGAACACGAAGGGAGGTGTTAGAGAAGCGAGTATTGGAGGACTTCACACCCAGGGTGTGCTCGGGCGGCTTCTTCCCGGCCCTTTGACGCAATTCTTTTCATACCTCCCCTGTTCTCAGCTTTTCCTGCCATTAAAGTATGCTCTGACGGATTTCTATCTGAGTCCAGTTTTTATTTTCATTAAAAACAAACCTTAGGAATTATAAGAATCACATTAAGAAACTTAAGATGCACACGTCTCTAAGCAGATCTTGGTATTTCTCTGAGACCAGTCAAATTGGCTCTATTTTAGTTTTTTACAATGGAAAATGGAAATTTTTTGAGGAATAAACAATCCCAGGTCATATTTAGATGAATCATTAGATACAGTCCTTAGCAGAAAAAGAAAAGCAAATGGACATTGGCTGTGAATGGACGCTCCAACCTTCACCTTACCAGAAAGCGTTGACAGCAGCAGCCTCAGTGGAATGCCAGCTCTGCTTTGCCTTTCTGAGGACAGTTCCACCCTTGGAATCTCAGACCACTCATTCTAGCTCTTTGTTGCAAAGCCCCCCTTGACCTTGAGGTCAAAGGCCACAGTTTCATTCCTGGGGTCTTTATGGAGCCTAACACTCATGATGGCAATGAGGCAATCAACTTCTCCAAAGAGGTGATGAACGGATGGATGGATGAACCGCACAGGAATGGCTGGTGCAAATCAAATCTTTTTTCATATTCTTTCAGTTAAGTTAACAGAAACAATGGCCGTCTCCTACACTAAAACTGTAGAGGTGTAGAAAGACAGAAGGATGCACTTTCCAACATGTGGATCTGTGACCAAAATGTGTGTGCAAACAGTGAGAACAGAACATGGGCCAAGTGTGGATGTGCCCCCAACACCCCAAAAGCTGAGACAGGAAGATGGAAAGTCCAAGGCCAGCTTGGCCTACACAGTGAGACACTGCCCCCCAAATAAAAAGAATAGACTCCATATTCCTGAAAGCCAGTGTCTAGACATGTAGATTTCATATTACAGCTTATATTCACATTGACTCTTTTCGTTCATTCCAGTTGGAGTGGGCGTGTTGTCTAACTTCCCACGCGTTAGTGTTAGGGTGACTGTGACAGGTACTCCTCTTCCTCTCGCTGTTTTATATCTATTCCCTTGTCTCATCTTATCATAAAAATACAACAGTGGCCAGACAGGTATCTGAAAGAGCATCATGGTAGACAGCAGAGCCGCTGCACAGTGCCACAGTGGGGGTCCCACTTCTTCCTGTATGTGGTGCCCTAATCACAGGCAGGTGAGCAGTAAGGGAGTTGTCATTTGCTACTAATTCAAGAAAAGAGCTAGACCCGAGTTCATGCTCCACATGTACAAACGCAGTGTTACCCGGTGCTCATGCTAGCCAGGTCTGTACAGTGTCAGAGTGTGAGAGGTTGCTCATGAAGGGTCCCTAGAAAGAAATCTGATGTCAGCTGCCTCCCCTGAGAGGCTGTGTGGAGCTCCTGCATGGACTTGGCATGGTGCAGGAGAGGGGGGAGATGCTATCAACGAAGTAGAACTAAGGATATTTTTATGGGGAATGAACTTGAACCGCTGAGCAAGCATTCTACCATTGAGCAACAGCCATAACCAAAGGTGCTTGGCGGTCACGGAAAAAATGTAGCTGTTGCAAGCCTTACCACAAACCTCCTTCTTGTGTTTACCATAGAAAGACAATAACCTTTGCCAATTTACAAATATTTATTGAAGGCCTACTGTACGCCAGGCACCTTTCTGAGTACTAGAAGGACAGCCAACTCTGATCCTCATGGAATCTACAAAACCTAGGAACACATACCAGCAATTACTTAAAAATTGTTTTAAATAAAGATGAAGAGGCTTTTAAAAGCACAGTATGCAGAGGTGTGAGAAGGTGGGGTAAAGCAGACATGTCTGGCATCCCTCCTTGACGAAGTCCACCTGGGATGCCAAACTCAGCTGTAACTTTCTGCTCATTGCTGATGCTCACCCACACTCTCCTGGGCCACAACCTCGCCACCGGAGGAACTCTAGGAAGCACGGGACTGATCATCCTTTTGAGGGACAGCCACTGGCCAAAGGAGGAAGCCTTCATACAGGGCCAGATGGAAACAAGAAGTGAGAATTGCGTGTGTGTGTGTGTGTGTGTGTGTGTGTGTGTGTGTGTGTGTGTGTGTGTGTTTAGTTATTGTTCTTATATTCAAGGTTTGGCTTGTTACCTTGAGGCCATACCATGTAGCAGAGATTACATCCTGCACCTAGTTTTCCTCCATTGGATGAAAAATGCTCCTCCAGCTACCACCCTCTCCTGGCTTGAACTGAAAGGCACAGGGTAGCTGCAGAGAGCCTTCCTGGGGATTTCTGTGATGTACTCTCCCAATGACATCCCGCTCTCGAAGGGAGATATCTGTCGGCTCCCAAGCACAAGCACCACTCAAGAACCCAAAGCCCATTTGGATGTGATTATTTTCCAATTATTGGCTTAATCAGAAAAACGGTGGACACAAAGAGCTGTTCTTTGTGGCCTCAGAAACTAAGAAGACTAAACCTTAAATTGCAGCAGAAGGAACTTATTTTAGAAAAATAATTTAATACAGCTATTACACTGCCTGTCTGTAGGTAGGGGTAGAAACCAATTAGCACTGTGATAAGAGCTATGTTCACCGAACTGCACTCTGATTGTTTGATTAGACACACAATCAACAGACTCGGATAAAAATCCTTAAAACATATGTGGGAATCTTTTTGGGGGAGGCAGGGAGTATTGAGATAAGGGCTTTGTCACATAGCCCAGGCTAGCCTCAAACATCTCCATCTACCCGTGAGACTCTCAGGAAGTAGACAACGTGAACAAGGTAATGACGAAGATAACACCTAGACAATTTGAGGTTTTCTGTGCCAACTACAGTCTTTGTCATCCTTGAATCTGCTGGCAAACGTCAGGGACAGATCTTAGTGAGACCAGCCTATTCTGGACAAGCTGGGCAAGAGTGGCGGAGGTCCATATGTGTGGAACAACTGTTTTCAAGCAATAGAAACCAAACATTCTGCCTCAGTTTCCATCCACCTGTCATCCTACTCACATGTATAGTTGATGGATTTGGGGAGGAGAAAACAGAAGGGGGACAGGAGGGAAGGGCGAAGGGGAGGAGGAAGTAACTCTTTAAGTTACTAATATGTCAAACGTGTAAAAGGGTTAGAGGCCGTTTATACTCCTTTCCCAGAGGGTGGTGGGTGTGGGTAGAGAGCATGAGTACAGTGATATGCACCTGCAATCCCAGCGTTGGAGAGGCTGAACGCAGAAATGAAAGGTCAGCTGACACTACACAACAGGTTCCAGGACAGCCAGGGCCACACAGTGAGACCCTGTCTCAAAAGGCAGAAACAAAGACTCCAGGGAGACGGCTCTTCAGTTAAGAGCACTTCTGCTCTTGCAGAGGACCTGGGTTGGTGCCCAACACCCACATGACAGCTCACAACTGACTGTAACTCCAGTTCCAGGGCATCTAACATCTTCCACTGATACTCACGAACTCATACATACACCCAGGCACACACATATACCCATTAGTAAATAAATAAATATTTTTGAACAAAAAATAGAGTGCACAGCAAAATGTGTGCAATATAGAGTATATACATACTACACATATATGTGGAGGTATGCACTCATGTACAAAATTTATATATAATGTTAAGGTAGGGCTTGGGAGACACCCTTGCCCCCCGACACTGGTTTAGTAGGGAGGGAGGGAGGAAATATGGAAGAGTTTATTTTTTTCACTTTGGATTTACATTACATAACTTACAATCTCTAGAGTAATTTCTTTTTTTCTTTATAGACAGGAGGGAGGCACATGTCTCTGCAATAACTCTGAAGACATGGTGAATCTGTGTCCAAGCCGGGACAGAAGCCAGGTCAATGCCTGAAGCTCCAGGGAGAGACATCCAGAGGCAGATCCCCTGTGAGAGACCTCTGCAGAGATGCACCCTCTGCACAGCTATGGTCTGGGGACATGGCCAGAGCTGGGGACCAGGACACGACAGCTTCGGAATTGCAGAGCTGAAAAAGACCCCATGGAGCAGCCCAATGATGCCAGGGAAGGAACCCCACCCTCTAGAGCTTGCCCTGACCACTGCCAGGACTCAAAAATACTCCGTCCTTATGAATGGCTTTTTAAAACGCGTGCACAGCCGAACAAAGGCGGCGGCGGCGGCGGCGGCGGCGATGCACAGACTAGAAGGCAGTTCAGCCTCTGTGTGAACTGCCAGCAGAGAGCGCCAACCAATTTCCTTCCTGCTGCACCCAGATTCACAGGAGACCCTAAGAGCACAGGCAACCAGTGCATTACCAGTGGAAGGTGGATGTACCAACACAGCTGACTTGATGTGCAGCAAACTTCTTTGCTCACCGAGTCCCACACTCGCCTCCTAGCAGCTGGTGGAAAACGGAGTTGGGAGGATGAACTGTTCAGATCATACTGACGAACTAGATCTAAAACCAAATCTAGCAGGATGTGGTGGCTCAAGGCTGAAGGTACGAGAGGAACTGGAGGGGAAGCATACAGAACAGAAGTTATATAAATACAGTTCACGTGCATGAAATTCTCAAAAAAATAATAAATACTTAGAAATGTTAAAAGCATGACATGGGTCTGTACAGAGTTTGAAAGTTCCTGGGACATTTGCTGTAAGTAAGAAAGACAATAACGCCGACACCATAGAGTGGTGTGATTTCAGAACAAGAATCTACATGTGACATGTGAGCTTGCACATGTGTGTATGTGTCTTCTTCCACACAGAAGTTGCCTGAGCAAAGAAGAGGTTGCAGCAGTGGCCGTCAGTGGGGCGTGGGTGGAAAAGGAAAGGCACTCACCACCACTGTGTCTGTATTTATAGACACACTTATGTTCAATTTATTATAAGTCTGCAGCAGTGGCTGTCAGTGGGGCATGGGTGGAAAGGGAAAGGCACTCACCATCACTGTTATGAATTTATAGATACACTTATGTTCAATTTATTGGAAGTCTGTGTGTTATTTGCTGCCCACCCCCGAGTTCACATGTGGGAATCCTTCCCCAGCACGGTTCATCCAGAATGAGGAAGAAGTCAGAATGAAGGCCCAGGGTGGGGCACTGACCTGACAGGATGACTGCCCCTCTGAGGAAGGGCACCTCTCCCACTCTCCCTGAGCGTAGACTGAGGAAAGACAACATAAAGACATACGAGAAACAAAGTACCATCTACAGATGGGAAGACAGTCCAGCCGGGGCCATGACCTTAGACCTCCAGAGTGCCGAAAAAATCAACTTCTGATATGGAAGACATCTGGTCTGTATGCTATTACATGGCAGGCAGAGCTGAGCAAGACAGGACATTCATTTTTGAAATAAATAATGAAAACTAACTTGTAAAATAATTCTTGACCACTGTGAGAGGAAGAGAACAATGGTCCCCAGAGTGTCTGCCTCTTGAAAGAATTTTGTCTTTCGGGCTTTTGTCTAGGAAAACAAACATTGCTAATACTATGAGAGCATTAAGGGTTTTAAATTTCCCTTTTAAAAAATACGTTGTATCAGCATCCCTTCCCTGTCATACTTGTGTTAGCACTATCCTTCCTTAGGTACAGAGAAGCACACAATGGCTACATTCCCACTGAAGTCAAGAATTCTGTCCCCAACATTCAGCAGCCACTCCCCCATCTCCCCACCCCCGCCCCGTGCATTCTCACCTCTCTTTACAAAAAGAGTTAGTGAGTTAACCTGCATTGTTTCTCCTAATCTAATCAGCCAACCAAATTCCAGACAGCCCTATTAACAAGGCAGGATTCATCCAAGTTGGCTCGACGTTCTATGGGGTTGTTGACATGGGAAAGTTGAAGCTGTTATTTGCTTCCACAGACAAATATGTAGACTATTTCTAGCAAAATGATCCAGGTCTAATAATCCGAACCTGACGGGGTCATCTGAGATGCTGGTGCTTCTCAAGTGTAAGATGTGTTAAACAATCAGATGAAAAGAACCAGGAAGACTCACGGAGTACTTGACCAGTAACACAGCGGCGGGCCGGCTTATAAAAACTAGGAGTGCTTTGGGAGGTAATGAAAAGATGCGCTTCCCATACTGACACGCTGAAGCACTCAGCACTCATTACAGGGTGCCAACCGCAACTGCTACTGGGGTTCACTCCAACTCTGTCTCCATCACAATGAAGCCCCACTTTGGAGGACTTATAATTCAGCCAAAATAATTTGCTGCAGGAGTGTTTCAAAAGACCTTCTTATAACCCTTTCAATAAACTCCAACATCAGAAATTCTGAGCTCTAAAGAGCCTGCCTCTCCGAAAGCAGGGCTTGTTGTGTGTTAAGTTTTTCAGTTTCCAGTCACGTGGGCTTTATTTCTGTTCTGTGAAGTTCTTCTAAATCACATCTTACTTTGGTTAATAGGTAGTAATACGAAATGAAGGGTCTCAAAACTGATTCCTTTGACTATTTTTCATTAAGAGAACGACTAGAAAGGTGTTTGAATATAAAATGTTAATGCCTGCTTGTTAGGAAGTCATAGTTCAAGCCTGAAAATCAGACTTAGAAAATATGCAGATTGTATTTCACCTGAACTACACAGTAAAAGTCAAGTGCCTGGAGAAGTTTCTTAACTTTTCAAGGTGCTAAGGGAATCGTGGGAAATACTATCATAGAAATAATGAATCACTTGACCTGAGGCTTGTGAGTTGGAAGCTCATGTCTATGGTTGGCCTTCCTCAAAGTGAAAGAAATTCAACAGAATAAACAATGAAATGTATGAATCTGTAATGCACTAGCAAAACAAAATTCCTTCCTGGAAGGTTCCAAGCATCTTAGTATCTTGTGAGGCCTGAAAAGCACATGGAGCGAGCCTGCTTGCTCACTTGCTTTTATTCTGAGCATTCCCTCCTTATCTTGTTGCTGACGAGGAGCAGCTTGGAGGGTTTATTTGGACTCCAGTGTAGAGCCCTCTGTCAGGGCAGGGCAGACACAGTCACAGGAACGTGAGGCTTCTGGTCGTGCTGGATCTGCAGTCAGGAAGTGCGGCGCTCCCAGTGCTGTCTCGGCTCTGTTTCTCACGTGTTCCCAGTCCAGGACCTGTAGCTAGAGTTTTCCTGCCTGGCCCACGGTCAGGGCAAATCTCTCTCACCCGCCAGTCCCACAACTGCTCAGACCCAACCAAGTAAACACAGAGACTTATATTGGTTACAAACTGTATGGCCATGGCAGGCTTCTTGCTAACTGTTCTTACAGCTTAAATTAATCCATTTCCATAAATCTATACCTTGCCACATGGCTCGTGGCTTACCGGGATCTTCACATGCAGCTTGTCATGGTGGCGGCTGGCAGTGTCTCCCTCACCCAGCTTCCTGTTCTCTCAATTCTCCTCTCTGTTAGTCCTGCCTATACTTTCTGCCTGGCCACTGGCCTATCAGTGATTTATTTATTGACCAATCAGCAACACATTTGACATACAGACCATCCCACAGCAAGGACCCCAGCTCAGGCATAGCATAACGCCATCAACATTCAAGAGTGGGGCTTTCTTCCTCAGTTAAACTCTTCTGGAAACACCCTCTGAGACATCTCAAAGGAGTGTTTCAATGGCGATTTGAAATCAGGCTGAGCTGACAGGAAGACGACCCCCAGACTGGAGTCAACAGCTGTCATTCACGAAACTGAGGTCAGCAGTCAGCAATGTGAACCCTGGAGCACAGTCTCTCTTCAGAGTGGAAACTACTGGGCCACAATCCGTTGCTAAAAGTTGAGCTCCCAGCATCCTAACCCAGACTTGCCGACCTTATGAAAGCCTGCCCTGTATGCTGACACCACATCCCTGGATCCTTACACACGCTGAAGCTTTGGACAGCCACTGGGACACTTGGCAGTAGTTATAGGTACTATTATCTCAAATAGAATAGACACATGTTTTAGATATTAAAATATCTTTCATTAGGCATCAGATAGTGAAGGACACATAGTCAGATGAGCATAATTCAAAGGAGCCTCTGAGAAATGATTGCTGAAAAATCTCCTGTCACTGGGTGCTGAGACCTCAGTGTTTAAGGCCTCCTCTTCTTGGAAGCGCACACTGATAGAACATTTTCTTCAAAAGCAATTCTACATTGTGTATCAAGAGACTCACATCTATGAATGATCTTTAACTCAGTGATTCACTTCTAAAGATTTTAAATGGGGGAGGGAGCATCCTCCTGGGCTAGTGAGATGGCTTGGTGTATCCAGACGCTTGCTGCCAAGACTGATGACCTGAGTTCAATCCTCAGGCCACAGAGTGGAATAAGAGGAACAACTCCTGCAAGTTATCTTTTGACCTCTACACATGCAGCATGGTGCCTGTGTGCCTATCTCCCTCCACTCTACACTGAATAACTGAATAAATGTAAATTTAAAAAAATTAAAGCCCCTCCCTTTTTTTTTTTTTTTTTTACAAAGAAATTCACTGCAAACTTAAAATGGGGGAAATATTGGAAACATCTAAAACTTGCCAGCAATTAGTGAACCTGTTTTTAAAAGCTTTTATTGGTGGAAGTATTAACTGTACGTAGTTAAAAGGGAGGTTTATTTTGTGGGGTAACTCACAAGTGGTTACAGGGTCCGGGAAAGGTGTAGGTAGTCCAGCGGTGTTCTCTGGAGAACTCTGCTCCATCTACCTCCAGCGTCCAGGATCCAGGAACCAAGAGAGCTGTTCATCTGGATCTCGGGTCTTCAGCCCCGCCTCGTAGGTGTGACAGTTACCGAAGTCTCAATGGGGGTAGTACTTCCAGGTCAAAGCTGGAACGGCTGCCCACTACAGGCTTTATTTGATGTTTCTATTGAAATTTCTTAGGAACAGATGTTTCTATTGAAGGAGCTTCTATGGAAGCATATTGTAATATAGTATAGAAATCTAGTGTGTATTTTACACATTCACTACATTTCAACCCAGTCCAGGCAACCTTCAAGCCTCCATCCCACAGCAAGCTGGTGACTGCCATGTTAGAAAGCAGGGTTCTAGAGAAAGGCTCTGTCCAGCCAAGAGAAAACAGCAGTAAAAACGGAGAGGGAACAGAGTAAATATTATGTTAGGATGAAATAACTACCATGCAAAAATAAGGAGAGAAAGGAGAGGAAAGCAGAACCTCCCTCCCTCTCTCTCTCCTCCCTTCTCCTCTCCCCTCCCTCCCTTCATCTCCCCTCCCTTCTCCTCTCCTCTTCCTCCCTCCCTCTCCTCTTCCTCCCTCCCTCTACCCTCCCTCTCCCCTCCCTCTCCCTCTCCCCTCTCTCTCCCCTCCCTCTCCCTCTCCCCTTCCTCTCCCTCTCTTCCTCTCTCTCCTCCCTTCTCCTCTCCCTCTCCCCTCCCTTCCCTGTGCCCCACTTTCCCTCTCAGAACCTCATACACCAGACAAATGTTAGACCACTGAGCTACATGGCCAGCTCCATAGTCTTTGACTTCAGCACCTCCAGTGTCCAGGTGAGATAACTCTGAGTGGCAGCTGTCTGGGCCTGGAAGGGTGTTGAGAACATCTCTGGCCTCTGCCCACTAGATGACAGTGGTGCCCTCAGCTTCACTATCAAAATCATTCCCACTGTCCCAGAGGGCAAAACCACCCCATCGTAAACCCACTGCTCTATAGGTAATGATGGGGGGGGGCAAACTAAAGGACGGGATTTAACACTAACAACGGTAATAACACAAGAATAGAGCGGAATAAAGATACAGCACTAAGTGGAATAAAAATGTAAGCACTAAGACAGAAATAGACATCCCCTACAAATCCTGAACATAAAAATAGAAGAGCAAAGGATACATTATTAATAAAGAAAACTAAAAATAGTATAAAGCATAAATCATTACAAATGTACCATAATTCAGAGCATACATACCAGCCATACCAATAAATATGAACTGGATGGACTTACCTGCAGGAAGATGATCCACAGCTCACATCAAATACAAGAACAGGTTCTAAATTCTAGTATTTTTTCATTTTTATTGTCTATGTGAGTATGGGTGTTTTGCCTGCATGTATGTCTGTGCAGTACCCAGTGAGTCCAGAAGAGGGCAGAAGATCCTCTTGGGACTGGAGTTACAGAGGGTTACAAGCCGCCACGTGGGTGCTGGGAATCAAACCTGAGTCCTTTGGAAGAATAGTCAGTGCCCTTAACCACTAAGCCATCTCTGCAGCCCCGTGAATTTCAAAATATCAATGTTTTAAATGGATTTTCTTAGAAGAAAAAGGATGGACAAATTGCTTTTTAAATTTCGCTGGTAAGGAAGGCCCTGACTTCCTTAGGTGATGGACTGTGAGTCAGGACATGTAAGTGGGAAGAAACCCCTTTCTCCTCAAGTTGCTTTTGGTCACGATGTTTTATCACAGCAACAGGAACTCTTAAGACAACTGTTAAGAACCAACAGGGTAGTGTGCATAGAAGGCACTCTTGCTTCTGAGAGGGCCAGCCCTTGGGCATGGACGACGGCGTTGTTATTTTCTCATTGGTATGACAAGCCGCCTGGGAAGCCTTTTCGAGGAGCATTCTGTGGAAGGATGGACACTGCCCACCATGGCAGGACCGTGAGGCGGACGCTCCCATCACTTCACAACAGGAAGCAAAGCAGAGCAAAAGGAAGCGCCTCAGGCTGCCAGCCTCAAGCCCCACCCCAAGTGACCCACGTCCTCCAGCGAAGCTCCGCCTCTTAAAGGTTCCAGAAGCTTCCCAGGAGCCTATAGGTGACAGCTTCCTCCGGCTGCACAATGGCTCAGGGGCAGACTCCCTGGTGTTCGGTTGGCTGTTCTGCTTGTCTGTGCGAATGGTCTGTTACAGCCCTGGGGTCCGACGGACCTCGTGCAGACAGTGCTGTCAGCAGAGGAAATGCTCTGCCGCTGCATTTCTTTTCCGGAGCAAATACTTAACAGAAACTAAAGGAAGCTTCTATTTTCTGTATTTTCAAACTACAGCTTTTTTAAAAAGTGGCCATTTTGTGGAGATTTTTATTTTTCATACTCAAAGAGAGATCAAATCGTAAGTAAACCTATACTATTTTATCTAGAAAAAAAAAGTCGTTGGAAATATCCAATGGGTGATAGCTTCTACACCTCCTCGTCTCTGCTTTTTCATCCCTTGGAGTAAAGTGTATTAACAGTGCATCTGAGTGGCCGCCATGAAACTACATCAGAAAAAGATGCCGGAAGACCCCCTAGTGGGAGTTGCTTGGTAGTCATGGTGGGTGGCGTCAGGTGTTGGAGGAGTCCAGGGACCTTTCGAAGAAGGGAGCTGTTATGAAAAACAGACCAAGTGGGAATGGGACAGAGGAGGTCCACGGCTGGCCAGAGGCTGGGAGCAGAGTCCTGGGACAGGAAATGGTTCCTGAGGACGTTTCTTTCTGGAGAAAGTCTGAGTTTTTGTGAGACCCATTTTTCTGATCCAACAAGCAAATACCTTCTGAGACTTGGCAAGACTGGCCTACCTCGCCTTATCAACTGATAAGCCACACATGGGGTGTGTGTGTGAGGTGGTGTGTGTGTGTGTGTGTGTGTGTGTGTGTGTGTGTGACATGGGGGAGGGTGGTCAGGTGCACTCACCCATGCAGGCATGTGCATGAGGCAGTCCGGGGTCATCATGGGGTATCTTCCTTCATTACTCTTGCCTTGTTTTTGAGCCAGGGTCTCTCACTGAACCTGGAACTCAATTAATTGGCTAGGATGGCTAGCTAGCCACACCTGTTTTTTTGTTTGTTTGTTTGTTTCAGGGTTTTCTGTCGAAAAGAATTGTAAGCAAACCATTCATTGTAGAAGCTGGCCTGGCATTTTTTGCCATGCATAATTCTAAGGATAACTTTAATCTTCCTTTGTGTCCACCCTACTTACTTTTCAGTCTGAATATCAAACCCAAAGCCCCTCCCTCACACACCTGCATGAGTGCTTTGCCACTGAGCTCAAGGAAACCTTCAGCTTTGTTTCATCAAGGAAGTAAAGCTGGCCACCTCTCGGTTCCCACTGCGTCCTTTCCTCCACCCCTTCTGGAACTTCAACTCAACACATAGTTGCTTTCTTCTGTTTTACTAAAATAACGATAATATGTTTAATCCTCAGGCATTCCCTTGGATCATTTGGAAAATTGGAAAGAAAAACTAAAAGGCATAATGTGTAACTAATTAGTAAACTTGTAATTACATTTAAATGAACCGTGGTTTCTGTACATCACAGTAAGCAGCCGGTCTTGAAGACAGCAGTGCCCACTCCAGTGTCTCCATGTTTTGGGGGGTATGGCCACAGTTCAGTTCTTTAAGCCTCTTCTACCTCTTTTCTCCTGATTGGAAAGGAAGTCATTTTTTGACGTTTCAAGTTATCCAAAAGCGCTGGACAGTACAGGATCGTCCTGGCTGGTACTGGATGGTACTGGATGGTGCCAATAGCCTCCTCTCCCTCAACCTCACCCCACCCCCATCTTTAATCCTTAGATATCCAGACAGGCATCATCAGATTCACAGCAGAAGTCCAGGGTGTGTGCAGGCTCTCAACTGAGACACAAAGTTCAAACCTGACACAGTGGGACTAATCCAGGTGCCACGGGGCAACCAAAGACAAGAGATGCCAGGCAGGGGATGTAGCTCAGTTGGCAGAGTGATTGCCTAACATGTACAAAGGCCCAGGTCCAGTCCCAAACCCTGCAGAAACCAGGCACGATAGTGTACTTCTTTGATCCCACCACTTGGAAGGTAGAGGCAGAGGATCAAAAGTTCAAGGTTAACTACACAGCCAGTTCAAGCTAGCCTGGACTACATGAGACTCTGTCTCAAAAAAAACCAAAGACACTATGTCTTTTTTAAATTAAGATTTCATAGCAGTTATGTTGTTACAACAGTATATCAAAAAGCCCAGTGATTTTTTTTTTTTTTTTTTTTTTTTTTGGTTTTTCAAGACAGGGTTTCTCTGTGTAGCTTTGCGCCTTTCCTGGAACTCACTTGGTAGCCCAGGCTGGCCTCGAACTCACAGAGATCCACCTGGCTCTGCCTCCCAAGTGCTGGGATTAAAGGCGTGCGCCACCACCGCCCGGCCATGCCCAGTGATCTTAAAGCACGGTTTCAACTGGAAAACTGAGCTCCTCAGAATCAACCCCAAAGCTCTCAGTCCTCCAGTTAAGATGGCTCTAGGTCCTCCAGTTAGACATGGCTGTGTATTGGTTTCTAGATGAAAAGGGAAAGGAACAGAGTAGCTAAGAGGCTGGAAGAGTGTTTGTGCTAGCAGCTCTGTGTGGACTTTTCATCAACACTTACTAGTGCCCCCTGGTGACAGCACACGGGAGATAAACTGTTCTCTGAAGGGGCCCTTCGTTAGAAATGGGCCTTGATACTGTCCAGGACAGGCCCTGTGCACCCTCCAGATTTCCTGCCCCAATTGCTCTAAATATGTCAATAGAGATGTATGGTCTTCAACCCCACATTAGTGTCTACCAGAATTCTCAACCTACGTATCCATGTTGGACAAGATGATGACGGGACACCATGATTTAACTATGTATATCCTTTTCCTTTAGCCTGGGAGTACTTTTTGCTCTCATCTTCATTCATATTTTTATTTTATCCATGAAGAAAGAAAAGGGTAGGGGGATGAGTGTTAGCCAACTAACTTTGGGCTATCTTCATTTGAAGCTATAGTGCCTATTTGCAACATTCTGGAGTACAGCCTGCATCTTGGTGGCAGAGAAAGCGCCCTACGTTCACCACATGAGCAGAAGGAAACATAAAAGATTTTTTTGAATTTATCTTGTTGTAATAAAATTCTTGTTGTACAATCATAACATACCACTAAATAGTTAAGAACCCAAAAGAGTTTAAGAACAACAAAATGCTACTTGCCATCATAATTCTGGAGAAAATAACTTCATCTGCCTGGTACAAAGAAGGACCACCAGGCAGAGCCAGAATCAAGCTGATCCTTGAGCAGGGATCATGAAGAACCATGGGACGATGGTGACTCTTCTGAAACACGTCACTATACTATGTACTCTGATAGCTGCTGGAGTGTGTTAAAAATGACTGGACCACTAGAGAGACTCATTTACATTATGTATGCCGATTGGCCCCAGACTGTCAAATGTAGTTCCAGTCTGGAATTTCATCTGGTTTTCAATGAGATGATTGATGAAGGGGGTAAATGGGGATATACAATGATTCAGAGAAGAGACTTATTGCTTGTCTGTTTTTAAGAATATGTGAATGTTAATGTGCTTGGGTGCATGTGTGTTGGTACACGCATGCTTGAGTGCATACATGGGGTGAGAGTTCTGAAAGACTACTTTGGGTAGTTCCTCAGGCACTGTCTACCTTTTGTTTTGTTTTGTTTTGAGATGGGCATATTAATCACTCTTTGTTGCTGTGGTAAACACCATGATCAAAAAGTGACTTAGGGTAGAAGTTTATTCCGGCTTACAGTTCCAGAGGGAGAGTTTGTAAGAGTTGAGGGCATGACTGCCAGAGCAGGAAGCTGAGAGATTACATCTTCAACCATATGCAGAAACCACAGACAGCAACCATGAAGTGGGGCAGGACTATAAATTCTCAAAACCCACTTCAAGTGAAGTAGTTCCTCCATCAAGGCTGGAACTCCTAAAGATCTCATAGCCTCCCTAAACAGCTCAGCCAACCAGGGACTATGTGTTCAAATATGTAAGCCTATGGGGGACATTTCTCATTCAAACTACCACATAATGTCTCTCATTGGCCTGGAATTTAGTAATTCAGCCAGGCTGACTGTCCAGTGAGCCAGTTGTGCGCCTCCATGCCTGGAGGTTACATGAAACATTCTGAGGATGTAATTCAGATGTTCACACTTTCATGGCTAACACTTTACCATCTGATCACCTCCCAGCCTCTACTTTTGTTTTTTAATTGATCAGCTTTATGTTTATTGAAAACCTGCCATAGACACTCTCATACCTAAAATATTCTACAGAATATTAATTCCATGAAACGAAAATCCTGCAGTAACATAAATTTTGGCAATAGTGCAGCCCCCACCCACTGCTGAAGCTCACAATGCAGTGTGAGCTGTAGTCCTTGAGGAAAGAGAGGGAATAAACTTATTAACACAATGTTTTCTAGATGTAATGGACCATAGAACATTCTTAGTGTTAGGCCAGTGTTAGCCTTTCAGGCTCATGGTTATCAGGTGTCATCATTTATTACCTCAAGATAATGAAATTTTGTGTAATTATTCATAATTTTTCATCTACTTTTTACATTTTGACAAGTTTATGTATGTATATAACACATTGCGAATATATTCACCCTCCATTACCCTCTCATTCCTTCCCTGTCATGTGACTCCTTCCTCGTCACAACTCATCTCCTCTTACTTTTTTCTTTATTTAAATATTTTTATTAAAAATTTTACAATCTATCTTATTATATTCTTTTCCTCCCCTAACTCCTCCCAGATCCAGCCTACCTCCCTACCCATCCAACTTCATGTTTTCTCTCTCTCTCTCTCTCTCTCTCTCTCTCTCTCAAAAGAAAAAAAGAAAAAAGGGGTCAAAGCAAACAAAAAAACAAGAAGACAAAAAATACTAAACCAAACCAAAAGGCACACAAAAACATTGAATCCATTTTGTGTTGGCCAATTGCTGCAGGGCATGGACCCTGCCTGGAGTGCGGTTGACTCATCTAGCATCACTCCACTGGAGAAAACTGATTTTCCCTTTCCCAGCAGGTAGGTATCAATTGCAAATAGCTTCATGGTTGGAGATAGGACTTTGTGTGCCCTTCTTCTTCTCAGAGCTGGGATTTTGTCTGGTTTGAGCCTTTGAGGACTTGTGCATGCTGCCACAGTCACTTTGAGTTCATGTGTGCATCAATCTTGTTGTGTCTAGAAAATGATGTTTCCTTGGAGTCTTCCACCATCTCTCGTGCTTACAATCTTCTGCCTCCTCTTCCACATAGATCCCTGAGCCTTGAAGGAGGAAGGGTTTGATAAAGACATTCCATTTAGGACAGAGTGCTCTAAAATCTCTCACTGCACATTGTCCAGTTGTGGGTCCCTGTGTTAATTCCCACCTTTTACTGCAAGAAGCAGGTACTCTTGTTGTGCCCAGATCGTGACCCCCAGAGAGACCACCAAAGACGAGCATGCCGGAATGCAAAAGCAAGGTTTAATTCTGGATATCCAAAAGAAATACAAGCCTAGGCAGGGACTTCGTCCAATATATCCAACGCAGTGGAGGCTGGAGGAAGTGCCCACCTATCTGCAAGCTCAGCTTTTAAAGGGAAAAGTCACAAGGTTACATCATTTAGGGGTGCTAGTACGGGTACAATTCTGATTGGCTCGCTTCTAGGGGCTTCTAGAAATTACTTCTAAGGGAGTGGTTGCCTGCCACCATTTCTCATTGGCTGCCCTCAGGTGGGGCATTTTTATGGTCAGTTACCCTGGAAACCAGGAAGAGGACATTCCATAGTCTGGCAGGCATTACCTCGTGACTACCTTGTGACTCTGTACTTTTACACTTCCTGGTTTCTGGAATCTGGACTGACTTGTTTCAGTAACTATTGGCCTATTCCTAGAAGGAGAAATCTTAGGCCTTAGTTTTTGGGTGAAGGCATTTTGGTCTTATTTCTAAGATGGCTCATTTTGGTCTCACACTCTGATGTGTGTTGAGTGAGACACTGATCTATGCCATTTGGAATCATTTCATTGCTATGTTCCTTAGCAGAATAATAGTAGGTTTTCCCCCAAGCTCATGACCAATCTAGTCTCAGGTTCTCTGTCACTTTAGCAGTGGCAGGCATGGGCTCCATCCCATAGAGTGGGCCTTAAATCTGTTTTTAAGTGGTTGGTTGCTCCCATGACCTTTGTGCCCCTATTGCACCAGCATATCCTGCATGTAGGTCACTGTTGCAGTTCACAGTTTTTGTAGCTGGTGATATTAGTGATTACCTTACTCCTATAGTCTACTACTCTTGTGTCGTGTGTGTGTGTGTGTGTGTGTGTGT